>NC_060147.1:47655326-47955326 GCF_021461385.2 Schistocerca piceifrons | reverse complement strand
GACAGGATTTGTGATTGGTGTAAAGAATGGCAGCTAACTCTAAATATAGATAAATGTATATTAATGAAAATGAATAGGAAAAAGAATCCTGTAATGTATGAATACTCCATTAGTAGTGTAGCGCTTGACACAGTCACGTCGATTAAATATTTGGGCGTAAAATTGAAGAGCAATATGAAGTGGGACAAGCATGTAATGGCAGTTGTGGGGAAGGCGGATAGTCGTCTTCGGTTCATTGGCAGAATTTTGGGAAGATCTGCTTCATCTGTAAAGGAGACCGCTTATAAAACACTAATACGACCTATTCTTGAGTACTGCTCGATCGTTTGGGGTCCCTATCAGGTCGGATTGAGGGAGGACATAGAAAGAATTCAGAGGCGAGCTGCTATATTTGTTATTGGTAGGTTTGATCATCACGCGAGTGTTACTGAGATGGTTCAGGAACTCGGGTAGGAGTCTCTAGAGGAAAGGAGGCGTTCTTTTCGTGAATCGCTACTGAGAAAATTTAGAGAACCAGCATTTGAAGCTGACTGCAGTACAATTTTACTGCCACCAACTTACATTTCGCGGAAAGACCACAAAGATAAAGTAAGAGAGATTAGGGCTCGTACAGAGGCATATAGGCAGTCATTTTTCCCTCGTTCTGTTTGGGAGTGGAACAGGGAGAGAAGATGCTAGTTATGGTACGAGGTACTCTCCGCCACGCACCGTATGGTGGATTGCGGAGTATGTATGTAGATGTAGATACGGGGTTTCGGAGCCGAAGGCCCACTCGTGTAATCTTGACGACTGCATTTTACAAAGCTTTCGCCACGTCTGGTCCTGTTAACAATATTGAACATGTTGCCTGGTCGGACGTGCCTCGTTTCAAATTGTATCGAGTGGATGGACGTGTACGGGTATGGAGACAACTTCTTGAACCCATGAACCCTGCATGTCAGCAGAGGACTGATCAAGCTGGTGTAGGCTCTGTAATGGTGTGGGGCGTGTGCAGTTGGAGTGATATGGGTCACCTGATTCGTCTAGATACGACTCTGACAGGTGACACGTGCGTAAGCATCCTGTCTGATCCCCTGAGTTTAAACACTTCTGCTGGCCAGGAAGCTGCCCAGACGGGAACGTTATCGACCATATCTGCGATGCCATGAACCGTGATGTTCAGAAGAGATGTCCACCCCCTCGTACTCTTACGGATTTGTGGACAGCCATGCAGGATTTACGGTGTCAATTCCCTCCAGCACTACTTTAAACATCAGCCGATTCCATGCCACATCTCGCTGCGTCACTTGATGGTGCTCGTGGGGGCCGTACACGATATTAGGCAGGTGTACGGGTTCCTTTGTCTCTTCTGTGTATATAACGTTATTTACAGCTATCGATACTGTGATATGTTGATTTCCACTGCTGACATGTTCGATCTATCAGTTGTAACATTGTAGCATGTTTTAATGCAAATGAACCATGTCAACTTGAAAGCCCCTAAATTGCGATTTCACGAAATTTTGTTACTGTCAGCTGTTATTTCTATCACCTGTTATTTCTACCATAGCACCTAATTCAAGAAGAATATAATAATGCCAATCCCAAAGAAAGCAGGTGTTGACAGATGTGAAAATTAACGAACTATCAGTTTAATAAGTCACAGCTGCAAAATACTAACACGAATTCTTTACAGACGAATGGAAAAACAGATAGAAGCCGACCTCGGGGAAGATCAGTTACGATTCCGTAGAAATGTTGGAAAACGTGAGGCAATACAGACCTTACGACTTATCTTAGAAGAAAGATTAAGGAAAGGCAAACCTACGTTTCTAGCATTTGTAGACTTAGAGAAAGCTTTTGAGAATGTTGACTGGAATACTCTTTTTCAAATTCTAAAGGTGGCAGGGGTAAAATACAGGGAGCGAAAGGCTATTTACAATTTGTACAGAAACCAAATAGCAGTTACATGTGTCGAGGGGCATGAAAGGGAAGCAGTGAAGCAGTGGTTGGGAAGGGAGTGAGACAGGGTTGTAGCCTCTCCCCAATGTTATTCAATCTGTATATTGAGCAAGCAGTAAAGGGAACAAAAGAAAAATTCGGAGTAGGTATTAAAATCCATGGAGAAGAAATAAAAACTTTGAGGTTCATCAATGACATTGTAATTCTGTTAGAGACAGCAAAAGACTTGAATGAACAGTTGAACGGAATGGACAATGTCTTGAAAGGAGGATATAAGATGAACATCAACAAAAGCAAAACGAGGATAATCGAATGTAGTCGAATTAAGTCGGGTGATGCCGAGGGAATTAGATTAGGAAATGAGACATTGAAAGTGGTAAAGGAGTTTTGTTATTTGGGGAGCAAAATAACTGATGATGGCCGAAGTAGAGAGGATATAAAATGTAGACTGGCAATGGCAAGGAAAGCGTTTCTGAAGAAGACGAATTTGTTAACATCAAGTATAGATTTAAGTGTCAGGAAGTCGTTTCTGAAAGTATTTGTATGGAGTGTAGCCATGTATGGAAGTGAAACATGGACGATAACCAGTTTGGACAAGAAGAGAATAGAAGCTTTCGAAATGTGGTGCTACAGAACAATGCTGAAGATTAGATGGGTAGATCACATAACTGATAGGGAGGTATGAATAAAATTGGGGAGGAGTTTGTGGCACAACTTGACAAGAAGAATGGACCAGTTGGTAGGACATGTTCTGAGGTATCAAGGGATCACAAATTTAGCATTGGAGGGCAGCGTGGAGGGTAAAAATCGTAGAGGGAGACCAAGAGATGAATATACTAAGCAGATTCAGAAGGATGTAGGTTGCAGTAAGTACTGGGAGATGAAGTAGCTTGCACAGGATAGAGTAGCATGGAGAGCTGCATCAAACCAGTCTCAGGACTGAAGACCACAACAACAACAACAACTATCTGATGGGTATGCAGCTAGAAGTTGGTAGCACTTCAGTTTTCGATGTTCACGTATTGATGACTTTAATGCATGACAGAGAAGGTATCGTCATAGTTGTGAATATGGAGGTACCCATTTCCTTTGACCACTCTTACCGGCTACGCACACACGACGTCTTGTTTGTGCACATTTGTGTCGAAATACCTTTCGAGTTATGTAAGTTTCATTGGCATCTCGTACAGTTAATATTAGAAATCGGTGCCTCAACTTTCATGTTCACGTAGTAATATTACGATTAACAGCTATATAATTCCATATGAGTTAATGTTTCGGTAATGGCAGTGTGATATGGAGCTACGTCTGAGCCAGGCCCCGGTATGAATTTACTGTTGTGTTCTGAGTTAAGAGTTTTGTGAGCACATTACCTGTTTGTAATATGATTCGAGTTTACAGAGTCAGTATTCCTTCAATACACACATGAGCGCACGAGAAGGGGAAGACCCGACCTAACCATACGGTTACAGCTCTGTGTCTGAAGACCTGGATTCGCTGCACCACATTCATAAAGCACAGTTACCATACAACCACAGATGCAAATGATATATATAAATGACCTAGTAGATAGTGTCGGAAGTTCCATGCGGCTTTTCGCGGATGATGCTGTAGTATACAGAGAAGTTGCAGCATTAGAAAATTGCAGCGAAATGCAGGAATATCTGCAGCGGATAGGCACTTGGTGTAGGGAGAGGCAACTGGCCCTTAACATAGACAAATGTAATGTATTGCGAATACATAGAAAGAAGGATCCTTTATTGTATGATTACATGATAGCGGAACAAACACTGGTAGCAGTTACTTCTGTAAAATATCTGGGAGTATGCGTGCGGAACGATTTGAAGTGGAATGATCATATAAAATTAATTGTTGGTAAGGCGGGTGCCAGGTTGAGATTCATTGGGAGAGTCCTCAGAAAATGTAGTCCATCAACAAAGGAGGTGGCTTACAAAACACTCGTTCGACCTATACTTGAGTATTGCTCATCAGTGTGCGATCCGTACTAGGTCGGGTTGGCAGAGGAGGTAGAGAAGATCCAAAGAAAAGCGGCGCGTTTCGTCACAGGGTTATTTTGTAACCGTGATAGCGTTACGGAGAAGTTTAGCAAACTCGAGTGGCAGACTCTGCAAGAGAGGCGCTCTGCATCGCGGTGTAGCTTGCTGTCCAGGTTTCGAGAGGGTGCGTTTCTGGATGAGGTATCGAATATATTGCTTCCCCCTACTTATACCTCCCGAGGAGATCACGAATGTAAAATTAGAGAGATTCGACAGCGCGCAGAGGCTTTCCGCCAGTCGTTCTTCCACGCGACTGGACCAGCAAAGGGAGGTAATGACAGTGGCACGTACAGTGCCCTCCGCCACACACCGTTTGGTGGCTTGCGGAGTATAAATGTAGATGTAGATGTAGATCACTTACAGACTTACCTGTCGCTGACATTACGTTAGTTGTACTATATCGAGCAGTTACGTTAACATTTTCATACCAAGATGTGGAAGGTACTGTTGATTTGTCTTGAGTGCTGGATGTTCGGGAACAACACAGAAGCGAAGAATTATTTTCTTAAGCTTATTGCAATTTAAGAGCGTAAAAGCCGATAAATGACGAAAGCTGACGGTGGAACCAGCCTTTTTTCGACTTCTAGCGCCGTTGACAACGAGGTGGAAAAACAAGAAACTTCAGAATACGTAAACAAGAGGAATAGAGCCACCGCAAGTAACTTGCACGCCAAATTTGTAACTGTTTTCAATGTACAGGATGTGATTCAGTCTGTATATTGAGCAAGCAGTAAAGGAAACAATAGAAAAATTCGGATTAGGTATTAAAATCCATGGAGAAGAAATAAAAACTTGGAGGTTCGCCGATGACATTGTAATTCTGTCAGAGACAGCAAAGGACTTGGAAGAGCTGTTGAACGGAATGGATAGTGTGTTGAAAGGAGGATATAAGATAAACATCAACAAAAGCAAAACGAGGATAATGGAATGTGGTCGAATTAAGTCGGGTGATGCTGAAGGAATTAGATTAGGAAATGAGACACTTAAAGTAGTAAAGGAGTTTTGCTATTTGGGGAGCAAATAACTGATGATGGTCGAAGTAGAGAGGATATGAAATGTAGACTGGCAATGGCAAGGAAAGTGTTTCTGAAGAAGAGACATTTGTTAACATCGAGTATAGATTTAAGTGTCGGGAAGTCGTTTCTGAAAGTATTTGTATGGAGTGTAGCCATGTATGGAAGTGAAACATGGACGATAAATAGTTTGCACAAGAAGAGAATAGAAGCTTTCGAAATGTGGTGCTACAGAAGAATGCTGAAGATTAGATGGGTAGATCACACAACTAATGTGGATAGAATTGGGGAGAAGAGGAGTTTGTGGAACAACTTGACAAGAAGAAGGTACCGGTTGGCAGGACATGTTCTGAGGCATCAAGGGATCACAAATTTAGCATTGGAGGACAGCGTGGAGGGTAAAAATCGTAGAGGGAGACCAAGAGACGAATACACTAAGCAGATTCAGAAGGATGTAGGTTGTAGCATGTACTGGCAGATGAAGAAGCTTGCACAGGATAGAGTAGCATGGAGAGCTGCATCAAACCATTCTTAGGACTAAAGACCACAATAACAACAACAACAACAACAACAATTAGCAAAATGTAAAGGCATATGATTTATACCATATTTCCAAAATGATCGCAGAAAATGCGTCACAGTTAAAAGTGAAACGTGTCTTGTGTAAATCAGCCTTAAAATGCATCAAGTTTAAGACGGAAAAAACAGCAATAATGTATACATAACATGTGCTGCTTATGACGTCCATGCAAACGAACATACAGTGAAATGCCAAAGAAACTGCTACACCTGCCCAATATCGTGTAGGGCCCCCGCGAGCACGCAGAATTGCGGCAACACGACGTGGCATGGACTCGACTAACGTCTGAAGTAGTGCTGGAGGGAACTGACACCATGAGTCCTGCAGTGCTGTGCATAAATCCGTAAGTGCGAGGGGGTGGAGATCTCTTCTGAACAGCAAGGTGCAAGGCACCCCAGATATGCTCAGTAACGTAAATGTGTGAGGAGTTTGGTGGCCAGCAGAAGTGCTTAGACTCAGAAGAGTTCTGGACGTATGGGGTGTCGCATTGTCCTGCTGAAATTGATCAAGTCCGTCGGAATGCACAATGACCACGAATGCATGCTTACGTACGTGTCAGCTTTCAGAGTCGTATCTAGATGTACCAGGGATCCCGTATCATTCCAACCGCACACGCCCCCACAATTACAGAGCCTTCACCAGCTTGAAAGTCCCCTGCTGACATGCAGGGTCCACGGATTCATGAGCTTGTCTCCATACCCGTACACGTTCATCCGCTCGATAGAATTTGAAACGAGACTCGTCCAACGAGACAATATGTTTCCAGTCATCAACAGTCCAATGTCGATATTGACGTGCCAAGGTGAGGCTTTGTGTCGTTCAGTCATTAAGGGTACACGAGTAGTCCTTCGGCTCCGAAAGCTCATATACACTCCTGGAAATGGAAAAAAGAACACATTGATACCGGTGTGTCAGACCCACCATACTTGCTCCGGACACTGCGAGAGGGCTGTACAAGCAATGATCACACGCACGGCACAGCGGACACACCAGGAACCGCGGTGTTGGCCGTCGAATGGCGCTAGCTGCGCAGCATTTGTGCACCGCCGCCGTCAGTGTCAGCCAGTTTGCCGTGGCATACGGAGCTCCATCGCAGTCTTTAACACTGGTAGCATGCCGCGACAGCGTGGACGTGAACCGTATGTGCAGTTGACGGACTTTGAGCGAGGGCGTATAGTGGGCATGCGGGAGGCCGGGTGGACGTACCGCCGAATTGCTCAACACGTGGGGCGTGAGGTCTCCACAGTGCATCGATGTTGTCGCCAGTGGTCGGCGGAAGGTGCACGTGCCCGTCGACCTGGGACCGGACCGCAGCGACGCACGGATGCACGCCAAGGCCGTAGGATCCTACGCAGTGCCGTAGGGGACCGCACCGCCACTTCCCAGCAAATTAGGGACACTGTTGCTCCTGGGGTATCGGCGAGGACCATTCGCAACCGTCTCCATGAAGCTGGGCTACGGTCCCGCACACCGTTAGGCCGTCTTCCGCTCACGCCCCAACATCGAGCAGCCCGCCTCCAGTGGTGTCGCGACAGGCGTGAATGGAGGGACGAATGGAGACGTGTCGTCTTCAGCGATGAGAGTCGCTTCTGCCTTGGTGCCAATGATGGTCGTATGCGTGTTTGGCGCCGTGCAGGTGAGCGCCACAATCAGGACTGCATATGACCGAGGCACACAGGACCAACACCCGGCATCATGGTGTGGGGAGCGATCTCCTACACTGGCCGTACACCACTGGTGATCGTCGAGGGGACACTGAATAGTGCACGGTACATCCAAACCGTCATCGAACCCATCGTTCTACCATTCCTAGACCGGCAAGGGAACTTGCTGTTCCAACAGGACAATGCACGTCCGCATGTATCTCCATGGGAGAATAGCAGCCTGCATTGCTGCGAAAGGTGGATATACACTGTACTTGTGCCGACATTGTGCATGCTCTGTTGCCTGTGTGTATGTGCCTGTGGTTCTGTCAGTGTGATCATGTGATGTATCTGACCCCAGGAATGTGTCAATAAAGTTTCCCCTTCCTGGGACAATGAATTCACGGTGTTCTTATTTCAATTTCCAGGAGTGTAGATGATGTTTCGTTGAATGGTTCGCATTCTGAGACTTTTTGATGTCCCAGCATTGAGATCTGAAAAAAAAAATGGTTCAAATGGCTCTGAGGTCATCAGTCCCCTAGAACTTAGAACTACTTAAACCTAACTAACCTATGGACATCACACACATCCATGTCCGAGGCAGGATTCTATCCTGCGACCGTAGCGGTCGCGCGGTTCCAGACTGAAGTGCCTAGAACCGCTCGGCCACACCGGCCGGCTGAGATCTGTAGCAGTTTGCGGAAGGGTTGCACTTCTGTCACACTGAACGATCTTTCCCCGGCGGGAGCGAAGTCTGAGATATGATTTATCGGATTCCTGACATTCACGGTACACTCGTGAAATAGTCGTACGGGAAAGTCCCCACTTCGTCGCTACTTCGGAGATGCTCGTGCGCAGTCTATAACACCACGTTCAAACTCACTTAAATCTTTATAACCTGCCATTGCAGCAGCAGTAACCGATGTAACAACTGCGCCAGACACTTGTTATTTCATATGGGCGTTGCCGACCGCAGCTCCGTATTCTGCCTGTTTACATATATCTATAATTGATTAAGTATGCCTATACTAGTTTCTTTGGCGCTTCAGTGTACAAGAATAAGTTGTTCGTCGGCGAAGGAGTTCATTTTGATCAAAAGAGGAGTTGTACCGGGTGATCAAAAAGTCAGTATAAATTTTAAAACTGAATAAATCAGGGAAAAATGTAGATAGAGAGGTACAAATTGACACACATGCTTGGAATGACATGGGGTTTTATTATAACCAAAAAAATACAAAAGATCAAAAAATATCCGACAGATGGCGCTTCATCTGATCAGAATAGCAATAATTAGCATAACAAAGTAAGACAAAGCAAAGATGATGTTCTTTACAGGAAATGCTCAATATGTCCACCATCAATCCTCAACAATAGCTGTAGTCGAGGAATAATGTTGTGAACATGACTGTAAAGCATGTCCGGAGTTATGGTGAGGCATTTGGCGTCGGATGTTGTCTTTCAGCATCCCTAGAGATGTCGGTCGATCACGATGCACTTGCAACTTCAGGTAACCCCAAAGCCAATAATCGCACGGACTGAGGTCTGGGGACCTGGGAGGCCAAGCATGACGAAAGTGGCGGCTGAGCACACGATCATCATCAAACGATGCGCGCAAGAGGTCTTTCACGGGTCTAGCAATATGGGGCGGTTCTAATAAAACGCCATGTCATTCCAAGCATTTGTGTCAATTTTTACCTCTTTATCTACATTGTTCCGTGATTTATTAAGTTTTCAAATTGATACTGACTTTTTGATCACCCGGTACTTCCCTTAAAGGCGGTTTCAGCCTTATTTCTCTTTGCATTACAGGAAACCTACCCATTTGAGTACAGTAGGTGAGACGTCAGCTTAGACGACTGCAGGTGAGAAATATTTGAACTATTTTGTTGTTACCGAGGAAATATTCGACAAACCTCTATCGAGTGGATGATGAAATACAGAGAGCCCGCATCTCGTGGTCGTGCGGTAGCGTTCTCGCATCCCACGCCCGGGTTCCCGGGTTCGATTCCCGCCGGGGTCAGGGATTTTCTCTGCCTCGTGATGGCTGGGTGTTGTGTGCTGTCCTTAGGTTAGTTAGGTTTAAGTAGTTCTCAGTTCTAGGGGACTGATGACCATAGATGTTAAGTCCCATAGTGCTCAGAGCCATTTGAAATGCAGAGATTTTACGAACGTTACCAACCAACAGCTACGACTGAACAAACTACTCAAAGCAGCTGACGCTACTTCACAATCTGCCCTTCTGAAGACCATTACCTTATCGCTATCTCCACAACTTTTTTCCCCTGCAAATCAACTTCGCTTTAACTATCTCACACTTCATTTTATCTGTGTTATCAGTTCTAAAAACAGGTAACCTGTTAGCAGTCACAATATATGTTCTATCTACTACAGGCGTCTGAGGGACTTCAAGCTGCATCATCAAGTGGGTCAACGTGAATATACGAGATGAACGTGTTGCGTGCACAAGTTTTAGCGGAACCTGTGGCACCGTATGCAGTGGCCGTAACTTCGTTTCTTGTGGTGTTTACATCTCACACAACATCGTACACAATCTCACTCACACATTGAAAACTATGGCCAGCCACAGCCTGCCAGACTTAACGCGTGCAGGAGGTGATTGATTGATTGATTGAGAGGATTGATGGCATCAAGGCGGAGGTGAAAGCAGCTATATCCGGCTGATGCCATAGCGCTGGAGGTGTTTTCGACGCACCCGTAATCGAAAAGCCGGGTACCCGTTTTGGGAAATGTTTACAGTCTCTTCAGGGCTATGTGGAAAAGCAAACTTACATTGTACGTCGTGATGGACGCATATGTAAATTAATAAGTGACCATAACTTGGAAATGTAAGTTACTTTTTGATTCGTCGTCGTATTTCTGTATGGGAGAAGATTTTGCACACTTGCCTGCATACAAGGCTTTCGACTGGTCACGTCTGGATATACACTATGTGATCAAAAGTATCCGGACACCGCCGAAAACATACGTTTTTGATATTAGGGACATTGTGCTGCCACCTACTGCCAGGTACTCCACATCAGCGACCTCAGTAGTCAGACATCGCGAGAGAGCAGAATGGGGCGCTGCGCGGAACTCACGGACTTCGAACGTGATCAGGTGATTGGGTGTCACTTGTGTCATTTGTATGTACGCGCGATTTCCACACTCCTAAACATTCCTAGGTCCACTGTTCGCAATGCGATAGTCAAGTGGAAACGTGAAGGGACACGTACAGCACAAAAGCCTACAGGCCGACCTCGTCTGTTGACTGACACACACCGGTGACCGTTGAAAAGGTTCGTAATGCGTAATAGACATCTATCCAGACCATGACAGAGGAATTCCAAACTGCATCAGGATCCAATGCAACTACTATGACAGGTAGGCAGGAGGGGAGAAAACTTGCATTTTGTGATCTAGCGGCTGCTCATAAGCCACACATAACGCCGGTAAAAGACAAACTTTCTCTGCCTCGTGATGACTGGGTGTTGTGTGATGTCCTTAGGTTAGTTAGGTTTAAGTAGTTTTAAGTTCTAGGGGACTGATGACCATAGCTGTTAAGTCCGATAGTGATCAGAGCCATTTGAACCATTTGAAAAGCCAAACAACGCCTCGCTTGGTGTAAGGAACGTAAACATTGGACGATTGAACAGTGGAAAAACGAATCACGGTACACAGTGTGGCGATCCGATGGCAGGGTGTGGGTATGGCGAATGCCCGGTGGACATCATCTGCCAGTGTGTGTAGTGCCAACAGTAAAGTTCGGATGCCGTGGTGTTTTGGTGTGGTCGTGCTTTTCATGGAGGGGGCTTGCACCCCTTGTTGTTTTGCGTGGCACTATCACAGCACAGGCCTACATTGATGTTTTGAACACCTTCTTGCTTTCCCCTGTTGAAGATCCATTCGGGGATTGCGACTGCATCTTTCAGCACGATCGAGTACCTGTTCGTAATGCACGGCCTGTGTCGGAGTGGTTACCCGACAATAACATCCCTGTAATGGACTGGCCTGCACAGAGTCCCGACCTGAATCCAATAGAACACCTTAGGGATGTTTTGGAACGCTGACTTAGTGCCAGGCCTCACCAACCGATATCGATACCTCTCCTCAGTGCAGTACTCCGTGAAGAATGGGCTGCCATTCCCCAAGAAACCTTCCAGCACCTGACTGAACGTATGCCTGCGAGAGTGGAAGCTCTCATCAAGGCTGAGGGTGGGCCAGCATCATGTTGAATTCCAGCATTACCGATGGAGGTAGCCACGAGCTTGTAAGTAATTTTCAGCCAGGTGTCCGGATACTTTTGATAACATAGTGTACATCCTTTGTCATAAAGTATGCCACAACGATTTTCCACTATATATATCGTACAAATATAATATTTACTAACAAATTCATTAATTAAATATTCCATGGCCCCCTGGTTAGCCGAGAGGTCTAACGCACGGCTTTCCGGAGTGGGAAGGAGCGCCTAGTCTCCGGCACGAATCCGTCCGGCGGAGCCGGCCAGCCTTTGGATGGTTTTTAGGCGGTTTTCCATCTGCCTCGGCGAATGCGGGGTGGTTCCCCCTATTCCACCTCAGCTACGCTATGTCGGCGTTTGCTGCGCAAACAAGTTCTCCACGTACCCGTACACCACCATTACTCTACCACGCAAACATAGGGGTTACACTCGTCTGGTGTGAGACGTTCCCTGGGGGGGGTCCACCGGCGGCCGAACAGCACAATAAGCCTGGGTTAAGTGTGGGGCGGTGGAGGGGTGGACTACGGTAGCCGCGCGGGATTAGTCGAGGGGTCTTAAGCGCTGCAGTCATGGACTGTGCGGACGTTCGAGTCTTCCCTCGGTCATGGGTGTGTGTGTTTGTCCTTAGGATAATTTAGGTTAAGTAGTGTGTAAGCTTAGGGACTGATAACCTTAGCGGTTAAGTCCCATAAGATTTCACACACATTTGTTTGAACTGCGGTAGTCGTCGTGGGGTTGTGGACCACTGCGTCTGCGGCGCGGACGGAGACTCTCCGTCGTTTCTAGGCCCCCGGTTAACATACAATACAATTATTCTATGGTTTTTATGGTCAGTTGGACGATATATTATCTGCACAAAGCTGAAATAACCCACTAAACGACAAAAATAGCTGTAGAAAATGGTACTTTTATCACAGAAACCAAAAAATAAGTAAAACGAGAAAACATGCATCTATGTGCAAGTAGTCTTTGCGCACAGATGTATATTTGTTCGGCATGATGGTGTCATTACTATTAGTTACAACAAAGAACACCTTAAAATGTCGGTCTGAAGTTCTAACATGGAACAATATAATAAGGCAATTGGCGGGTAGTTCCTGGGGTGCAGATGCATCAACTCTACGAACAGCAGCAACATCAGGAGCCTGCACAACTGCAGAATACTGCGCCCCTGTCTAGCAGAGAAGTCACCATACCAACCTGGTGTGCGGGCACCGCCACGGTACCACGCGTATTGCCATGACAGCCCTGGGAGAGACAGGCCTAACAAAACTCTACCCTCTAGTCAGCAAGATGTATGAGACAGGCGAAATACCTTCAGACTTCAAGAAGAATATAATAATTCCAATCCCAAAGAAAGCAGGTGTTGACAGATGTGAAAATTAGCAAACTATCAGTTTAATAAGCCACGGCTGCAAAACACTAACACGAATTCTTTACAGACGAATGGAAAACCTGGTAGAAGCCGACCTCGGGGAAGATCAGTTCGGATTCTGTAGAAATATTGGAACATGTGGGGCAATACTGACCCTATGACTTATCTTAGAAGCTACACTCCTGGAAATGGAAAAAAGAACACATTGACACCGGTGTGTCAGACCCACCATACTTGCACCGGACACTGCGAGAGGGCTGTACAAGCAATGATCACACGCACGGCACAGCGGACACACCAGGAACCGCGGTGTTGGCCGTCGAATGGCGCTAGCTGCGCAGCATTTGTGCACCGCCGCCGTCAGTGTCAGCCAGTTTGCCGTGGCGTACGGAGCTCCATCGCAGTCTTTAACACTGGTAGCATGCCGCGACAGCGTGGACGTGAACCGTATGTGCAGTTGACGGACTTTGAGCGAGGGCGTATAGTGGGCATGCGGGAGGCCGGGTGGACGTACCGCCGAATTGCTCAACACGTGGGGCGTGAGGTCTCCACAGTACATCGATGTTGTCGCCAGTGGTCGGCGGAAGGTGCACGTGCCCGTCGACCTGGGACCGGACCGCAGCGACGCACGGATGCACGCCAAGACCGTAGGATCCTACGCAGTGCCGTAGGGGACCGCACCGCCACTTCCCAGCAAATTAGGGACACTGTTGCTCCTGGGGTATCGGCGAGGACCATTCGCAACCGTCTCCATGAAGCTGGGCTACGGTCCCGCACACCGTTAGGTCGTCTTCCGCTCACGCCCCAACATCGTGCAGCCCGCCTCCAGTGGTGTCGCGACAGGCGTGAATGGAGGGACGAATGGAGACGTGTCGTCTTCAGCGATGAGAGTCGCTTCTGCCTTGGTGCCAATGATGGTCGTATGCGTGTTGGGCGCCGTGCAGGTGAGCGCCACAATCAGGACTGCATACGACCGAGGCACACAGGGCCAACACCCGGCATCATGGTGTGGGGAGCGATCTCCTACACTGGCCGTACACCACTGGTGATCGTCGAGGGGACACTGAATAGTGCACGGTACATCCAAACCGTCATCGAACCCATCGTTCTACCATTCCTAGACCGGCAAGGGAACTTGCTGTTCCAACAGGACAATGCGCGTCCGCATGTATCCCGTGCCGCCCAACGTGCTCTAGAAGGTGTAAGTCAACTACCCTGGCCAGCAAGATCTCCGGATCTGTCCCCCATTGAGCATGTTTGGGACTGGATGAAGCGTCGTCTCACGCGGTCTGCACGTCCAGCACGAACGCTGGTCCAACTGAGGCGCCAGGTGGAAATGGCATGGCAAGCCGTTCCACAGGACTACATCCAGCATCTCTACGATCGTCTCCATGGGAGAATAGCAGCCTGCATTGCTGCGAAAGGTGGATATACACTGTACTAGTGCCGACATTGTGCATGCTCTGTTGCCTATGTCTATGTGCCTGTGGTTCTGTCAGTGTGATCATGTGATGTATCTGACCCCAGGAATGTGTCAATAAAGCTTCCCCTTCCTGGGACAATGAATTCACGGTGTTCTTATTTCAATTTCCAGGAGTGTAGATTCAGCAAAGGCAAGCCTACATTTCTAGTATTTATAGACTAAGAGAAAGCTTTTGACAATGTTGACTGGAATATCTCTTTCAAATTCTGAATGTGGCAGGGGTCAAATACAGGGAGCGAAAAGCTGTTTACAATTTGTACTGAAACCAGATGGCAGTTATAAGAGTAGGGGGGCATGAAAGGGAAGCAGTGGTTGAGAAGGGAGTGAGAAAGGGTTGTAGCCTATCCCCGATGTTATTCAATCTGTATACTGAGCAAGCAGCAAAGGAAACAGAAAAAAATTCGGAGTAGGTATTAAAACCCATGGGGAAGAAATAAAAACTTGGAGGTTCATCGATGACATTGTAATTCTGTCAAAGACAGCAAAGGACCTGGAAGGACAGCTGAACGGAATGGACAGTGCCTTGAAAGGAGGATATAAGATGAACATCAACATAAGCAAAACGAGGATAATGGAATGTAGTCGAATTAATTCGGGTGATGCTGAGGGTGTTAGATTAGGAAATGAGACACTTAAAGTAGTAAAGGAGTTTTGCTATTTGGGGAGCAAAATAACTGATGATGGTCGAAGTAGAGAGGGTATAATATGTAGACTGGCAACGGCAAGGAAAACGTTTCTGTAGAAGAGAAATTTGTTAATATCGAGTATAGATTTAAGTGTCAGAAAGTCGTTTCTGGAAGTATTTGTATGGAGTATAGCCATGCATGGGAGTGAAATGTGGACCATAAATAGTTTGGACAAGAAGAGAATAGAAGCTTTCGAAATGTAGTGCTACAGAAGAATGGTGAAGATTAGATGGGTAGATCACATAACTAATGAGGAGGTATTGGTTGGTTGGTTGTTTGGGGGGAAGAGACCAAACAGCGGTCTCATCGGATTAGGGAAGGATGGGGAAGGACGTCGGCCGTGCCCTTTCAAAGGAATCATCCCAGCATTTGCCTGGAGTGATTTAGGGAATTCACGGAAAACCTAAATCAGGATGGCCGGACGTGGGATTGAACCGTCGTCCTCCCGAATGCGAGTCCAGTGTCTAACCACTGCGCCACCTCGCTCGGTTGAGGAGGTATTAAACAGAATTGGAGAGAAGAGTAATTTGTGGCATAACTTGACTAGAAGAAGGGATCGCTTGGTAGGACATATTCCGAGGCATTAAGGGATCACCAGTTTAGTGTTGGAGAGAAGTGCGGAGAGTAAAAATCGTAGAGGGAGACCAAGAGATGAATACACTAAACAGATTTAGAAGGATGTAGGTTCAGTAGGTACTGGGAGATGAAGAAGCTTTCACAAGATAGTGAAGAATGGAGAGCTTCATCAAACCAGTCTCTGGACTGAAGACCACAACAACAACAACAACAACAACAACAACTGACCCCTCAAAAGCAATAAAAGGGTTCTATTTTACTAGGAACGATTGGGTTGAGCTCAACTGTATCCGAAGTGGCTATACTAGATTAAAGGCAACGCTCTGTAAATGGGGATTCGTGGATAACCCAAGCTGTGACTGTGGAGCACCTGAGGTAACTCTGGACCACATCATAAAAGACTGCCCTACTAGGAAATTCAGTGGATCAGGAGTTCGTAGAAGTCACACCTCGAGCTATGATGTGGATGCAAGACCTGGGCATCGATGTGTAACCAATAGCTTCTAGTCTCGCATGATACATGGTATGTTTCTGTATATCATATGAGGGAGGACCCAAAAGAAACCGGACTCCGAGGGCGCTGCCACTCGCAGACGTAGTTCAGGGTTCTCACGCTAGACGGTGTTAGTAGAGACCTGCATGAAACAGCTGTGCAGACGACGTCAGTGTAGAACTGAACGTGCAAGTATGGTATTGTGTTTCTCTGACTGTTGGCGGGTTACCTCTGCGAAGTCGTTATGCCAACTTTAAAAGAACAAAGAATGTGTCTGAAATTTTGTTTCCTGCTTAAAAAAAAACTGCAACGGAGACACACTGAATGCTTCAGGAAGCTTTCCAGGAGGACGCTATGAGCCGCACACAGGTTTTCGAGTGGTTTGGGCGCTTTAAACGTGTTGAGATGTGTGTTGAAGACCAAGCTCGTTCTGGACGCCCTTTAACATCGCGAAATGAGGAAAACATTGAAAAGGTCCGCCAAAAGATCGAGGATCGTCGCCAAACGATCGACCAAATTTCAGCAGAGACAGGAATCAGTTGGAGCTCGTGCCAGCGGATTTTGAGTGAGGATTTGCACATGAGACGTGTTGCTGCTAAATTTGTTCCACGCCTTCTCACACAGGAGCAAAAAACCATCCGCATGAATATGTGTCAGGACTTGAAAACAGAGATTGCATGTGATCCAAACTTCTTGAGCCAAGTCATTACAGGGGATGAGAGTTGGTGTTATGGGTATGACCCAGAAACCAAGCAAGCGTCAAGCCAATGGAGGACTCGCAACTCTCCCAGACCAAAAAAAGCAAGGCAAGTGAGGTCAAATGTGAAGACGATGATCATTGTCTTTTTTGATGTTCGTGGAATTGTGCATCGGGAATTCGTACCCCCTGGCCAGACTGTTAACCAGCACTTTTACTTGGATGTTTTAAGGCGTCTGCGAGAGGATGTGAGGGCGAAACGCCCGGAACTTTGGCGATCAGGTGACTAGAGACTGAACTGATTCATAGAGTTGAATCTTTCAAAGGAGTGAACAACAATCAGTGATTCGGAAAAAAAAGAACGGTAGCTCCAAACGTTTCCCACAGCAGAGAGAGAGAGAGAGAGAGAGAGAGAGAGAGAGAGACGGAGCATATCAGCGAGGCCTCTGGTGGTCAGAGCATACTGCATGCCACACAACACAGCCAGCGCCGGCCTCTGCCCTGCTTCTGCCTTGGCTGCCTGCATTGTGCAGTGCCCCATTGGATTTTGTGTTTCACATATGCCATGCCGTCTCTGTGCTTCCTCTGCCGCGTGCAGTGTCTGGAGCAGCTTAACTTAGCATCGCACTCCGTCGGCGATTGTTTCAGTCGCATGCCCTGCCCTCTGGGCAGTTGATGCGAGCAACAGGACAGAGAGCCTCCTAGCGGAGAACATAAGAACTACTTGCAACAACCTGCTCGCAAGAGAACGGACTCGGAGTGGGTGACTGGTGGCCATTCATCGCTCCCCCCACCCTCGGAGCTCGCCCGCTCAACGCTCACCCCACCGTTCTCGACTCTAGCCAGAGCGTTGAGCAAAGCAACTCAGGTGTCACTCTGGTCTCTGCAGTCTTGGCTCACGCAGTAATACAGCTCGCAGCTCGACCTGCTTGACTCAGCGCCTCTGCATCGGAGTTCGTCTGTACTGGATATTGTTCTTCGTAGTAATACCGCTATGTATGTTATTATGTTGTGTATACATCATTTGTTTTTATTTTATTTTTATTTGTTTAAACTGATCAGATTAGGTTCCTGACGACTCCTGTTACTATAGGATTTTTATTACAGACACTCAAATTTACGCATTAATTACGAGCGAACCGATAAACATATCGCAAAATGTGATACACCAGTATTTTCCTTGTTTTATTCTGCATAAGGCTATATGCAGCACTTTAGTCTTACAGTCAAATTTATATATATTTTTTTCTTATTCTGGTACGGATTTTACGATTTTAGGTGTCTTCAGAAGGAAACATTCACTTTCTAAATATATGGCTTGCGATGTATTTGTACGAGGTTAATGAAATTTTAATACATTATAGCCAAATATATTGTTAATTTAAATCTCAAGTTACAACATTTTCCGATCACCCAAAAAACCACGATAGTGCAAAATAAATCAATAATCAAAAACTTTGTCATATCGTGGAAATTTCAATAAACAATACAAAATTCATACTCATTATCTGTGTTA
Organism: Schistocerca piceifrons; assembly: GCF_021461385.2. Classification (NCBI taxonomy): domain Eukaryota; kingdom Metazoa; phylum Arthropoda; class Insecta; order Orthoptera; family Acrididae; genus Schistocerca; species Schistocerca piceifrons. The sequence continues at coordinate 47,937,026 of NC_060147.1, read as the reverse complement.
CTTCAAAATAGAATCAAATAGGATCAAAATACAGGTATAGTACTGGAATAAACCAAGTTTAAAGGGCAATGCGCCTTCAATTTATTTTCTATTGTGAATGAGTGGTGAGTCATGAAAAAGAGCTAGTTCATTTCAGGGAGCGAACAGTTCTGATCCGATCTCTGAAAAGAACAGTTTTGCCCATCTCTACAGGTGATCGGTTTCTGCATCACGACAACGCTCCAGCACACACGGCCGTACGAGTGACCCACAATTTGGCATCTCAGAGGTGGTCTGTCGTTCCCCACGCTCCGTATTCGCCGGACCTAGCCCCGTGTGACTTTTTCCTGTTTCGACGAATTAAAAAAGCGCTAAAAGGGGAGCGTTATGACGATGTGGAGGCGGTAAAAACAGCTTCGCAAAGGGGACTGGACAATATCAAACTTGAAGAGTTCCAAACATGCTTCCAACAGTGGGAAAAGAGACTTGATAAGTGCATCGCATGTAATGGAGAGTGTTTTGAAGGTGACTGAAGTAATTTTGCAAAAAGGTTCATCAATAAATTTTTTATGACAACAATCCGGTTTCTTTTGGGTGCCCCCTGGTACACTATGTGATCAAGAGTATCCAGACACCTGGCTGAAAATGACTTACAAGCTCGTGGCCTCTCCTGTAACCATATAATGAAGGGTTTCACGACCGGATGTTCCAGCAGCCGAGAATTCTTCCGGGTTGTATGGCCGTGGTCTATGGAACTCTTCTATCCATGACGTTTCGTCCAAAGCTACGTTGGACATCTTCGGAAGTTCTCCTGGTTGTGCTGAGTCTAGCCGACTGACTCAACACAATGAGGAGCGCATCCGAAGATGTCCAAAGTAGCTTTGGACGAAACGTCAGAGATAGAAGAGTTCCATGGACCACAGCCATACAACCAGGAAGAATCCTCGACAACTCTGTTGTAACTTCTTCCACTGGAGTTTGTCGAGCATCTTCTTGTGCCAACAAAACGATCCTAAGACGAAACAGGCCGTTCTTCTCTGGACGTTATCCACAGCTTCTGTTAATACAGGGTGGGGCACATAAAAGTGGACCGGACAAGTGTATACGGTTGGACGTGTATGTGGGCATATAACCACACCCCGCGACACCACGTGTACGTCGTCATGCGGTCCTAATCGGTTCGGAGGGCAGTGGGGACTGTGTCAGTGTGAGTGGAGCAGTGAAGCAGCGGATCTCTAACGTCGATCAGTTGTAGAATTTTGGATCACGTATTATGTTCGAGTATAATGACTTTTCTGGAGACTAGAAATCTACTCTGTAGGAATCAGCATGGGTTTCGAAAAAGACGGTCGTGTGAAACCCAGCTCGCTCTATTCGTCCACGAGACTCAGAGGGCCATAGACACGGGTTCACAGGTAGTTGCCGTGTTTCTTGACTTCCGCAAGGCGTTCGATACAGTTCCCCACAGTCGTTTGATGAACAAAGTAAGAGCATATGGACTATCAGACCAATTATGTGATTGGATTGAAGAGTTCCTAGATAACAGAACGCAACATGTCATTCTCAGTGGAGAGAAGTCTTCCGAAGTAAGAGTGATTTCAGGTGTGCCGCAGGGGAGTGTCGAAGGACCGTTGCTATTCACAATATACATAAATGACCTTGTGGATGACATCGGAAGTTCACTGAGGCTGTTTGCGGATGATGCTGTGGTATATCGAGAGGTTGTAACAATGGAAAATTGTACTGAAATGCGGGAGGATTTGCAGCGAATTGACGCATGGTGCAGGGAATGATAATTGAATCTCAATGTAGACAAGTGTAATGTGCTGCGAATACATAGAAAGAAAGATCAATTATCATTTAGCCACAAAATAGCAGGTCAGCAACTGGAAGTTAATTCCATAAATTATCTGGGAGTAGGCATTAGGAGTGATTTAAAATGGAATGATCAAATAAAGTTGATCGTTGGTGAAGCAGATGCCAGACTGAGATTCATTGGAAGAATCCTAAGGAAATGCAATCCGAAAACAAAGGAAGTAGGTTACAGTACGCTTGTTCGCCCACTGCTTGAATATTGCTCAGCAGTGTGGGATCCGTACCAGATAGGGTTGATAGAAGAGATAGAGAAGATCCAACGGAGAGCAGCGCGCTTCGTTACAGGATCATTTAGTAATCGCGAAAGCGTTACGGAGATTTTAGATAAACTCCAGTGGAAGATTCTGCAGGAGAGACGCTCAGTAGCTCGGTACGAGTTTTTGTTGAAGTTTCGAGAACATACCTTGACCGAGGAGTCAAGCAGTATATTGCTCCCTCCTATGTTTGTCTCACGAAGAGACCATGAGGATAAAATCTGAGAGATTAGAGCCCACACAGAGGCATACTGACAATCCTTCTTTCCACGAACAATACGAGACTGGAATAGAAGGGAGAACTGATAGAGGTACTCAAGGTACCCTCCGCCACACAACGTCAGGTGGCTTGCGGAGTATGGATGTAGATGTAGATGTTCGTTGTGGAAAGTTACGTGACAACAAAGTCGTGGAAACGAAGTGATCAGATGTTTGCGGGGAGGTTTGATAGTGTTAAAGCGTCAGCAAAGAGTGTCATACAACTCCACTTCCTCAAATAAGTGCTTATAATAGTTTTCACAAAAAAACTTTGTCTCGATACCTGGCAGAAAATCCAAAGAGATTCTGGTCGCATGTCACGTAACCTAGCGGTATGACACAGTCAATGCGCGATGGCAATGGAGGTACTACCGAATACAGTGCTGCCAAAACAAAGTTACTAAACACAGCCTTGCGAAATATCTGCACAAAAGAAGACGGAGTAGATATTCCAAAATTCGAATCAAGAACAACTACCAACATGAGTTAGGTAGAAGTAAATATGCCCGGAGTAGTGAAGCAACTTAAATCATATAACAAAAACAAGTCTTCCAGGCCAGAGTCTATACCAATTAGATTCCTTTCAGGGTATGATGATGCAATTGCTCCATACTTAACAATCATATACAACCGTTCGCTCAACGAAAGATCCGTACCCAAAGACTGGAAAGTTGCACAAGTCACACGAACATTCAAGAAAGGATCATATTACTAACGACGAAATGCTGCAGGATTTTGGAACATATACTGTGTTCGAACATTATGAATTACATAGATAAAAACGGTCTATTGAAACACAGTCAACATGGATTTACAAAACATCGTTCCTGTGAAACACAACTAGCTTTTTATTCACATGAAGTGCTGAGTGCTATTGACAAGGGATTTCAGACTGATTCCGTATTTCTGGATTTCCGGAAGGCTTTTGACGCTTTACTACGTAAGCGGCTTGAAGTGAAATTGCGTGCTTATGGAATATCGTCTTAGCTATGTGACGGGTTCGTGATTTCCTGTCAGAGAGGTCACAATTCGTAGTAATTGACGGAAAGTGATGGAGTAAAACACAAGTGATTTCTGGTGTTCCCTAAGGCAGTGTTATAGGCCCTTTGCTGTTCCTTATCTATATAAACGATTTGGTAGACAATCTCAGTAGCCGTCTTAGGTTGTTTGCAACTGAGGCTGTCGTTTATCAACTAATAAAGTCATCATAACATCAAAACAAATTGCAAAACCATTTAGAAAACATCTCTGTATTATGCGAAAATTGGTAATTGACCCTAAATAACGAAAATTGTGTTGTCATCTACACGAGCGCTAAAAGGAATCCGTTAAACTTCGCTTACACGATAAATCAGTCAAACCGAAAGGCCATAAATTCATCTAGTTACCTAGGAATTACAATCACGAACAACTTAAATTGGAAGGAACACATAGAAAATGTTGTGGGGAAGGCTAACCAAAGACTGCGTTTTTATTGGTAGGACATTTAGAAAACGTAACAGATCTACTAAGGAGACTGCCTGCACTATCGCGAAATAGAGGAGAGAGTATTACTGAAACGATACAGGATTTGGGGTGGACATCAATAAAACAACGGTGGTTTTCGTTGCTACGGAACCTTCCATCGAAATTCCAATCACCAACTTTCTCCTCCGAATGAGAAAATATTTTGTTGACACCAACCTACATATGGAGAAACGATCACCAAGATAAAATAAGGGGAATCAGAGCTCGTGCGGAAAGATATAGGCGTTCATTCTTTCCGCACGGTATGCTAGATTGGTATAATAGAGAATTGTGAAGGTGGTTTGATGAACCCTCTGCCAGGCACTTAAATGTGATTTACAGAGTATCCGTGTAGATGTAGATATATATGTAGATGTAGAAAATGGCATCAGAAAGGATATGCCTCAAACAAATCAAAAAACATTCCGAAACGTGCCCGTACACTAGAAAAAGTGGCGGCAGTGCACCAGAAAATGCTTCAGATTCCTACTAAATCAACGCGACGCCTATCGCAAGAAACCAGCATAAAAAAAAGTCAATAGTGCATGCATTCCTATCGAGTATGTGATTTTCACTCTGCAGCGGAGTGTGCGCTGATGTGAAACTTCCTGGCAGATTAAAACTGTGTGCTGGACCGAGACTCGAACTCGGGACCTTTGCCTTTCGCGGGCAAGTGCTCTACCAACTGAGCTACCCAAGCACGACTCACGCCTCGTCCTCACAGCTTTACTTCTGCCAGTACCTCGTCTCCTACCTTCCAAACTTTACAGAAGCTCTCCTGCGAACCTTGCAGAACTAGCACTCCTGAAAGAAAGGATATTGCGGAGCCATGGCTTAGCCACAGCCTTAGGGATGTTTCCAGAAGGAGATTTTCACTCTGCAGCGGAGTGTGCGCTCATATGAAACTTCCTGGCAGATTAAAACTGTGTGCCGGCCGAGACTCGAACTCAGGACCTTTGCCTTTCGCGGGTAACTGCTCTACCAACTGAGCTACCCCGTCCTGTGAGGATGGGGCATGAGTCGTGCTTGGGTAGCTCAGTTGGTAGAGCAGTTACCCGCGAAAGGCACAGGTTCGAGTCTCGGTCCAGTACACAGTTTTAATCTGCCAGGAAGTTTCATCCCAATCGAGTGTCTGTCGCCCTTGCATTAAAACCAGCAGATGCTCCTCAGCGCCTCCAGTTTTGTCAGTGCTTGCTCACTGAGAAAAGAATGATTGGCTTGGACACCAATCTGTTCTTTATGCTGGATGAAGACTGATTTCACCTGAACGTTTACGCTATCTCGCATAATCACAGATTCTGGGAAGCAGAGAAACCACGTAACACCATTGGACGATAAGAAGGTTGGTGTTTGGTGTGGTGTTTACACGCCGCATTATCGGCCCCATCGTCTTTCATCAGGCCCTGACTTGTGCCACACGGCCAACATCTTGAAATCATTTGTGGCAGTATTAACGGAGTAGGGAAAGATGTACAGTTACTTCCAACAGGATTGAGCAACTGCCCAGACAGCCACCCGAACCTTGGGGCACGTTTACACAGTCTTCGCGCCTGACACAGTTGTTAGCAGAGGTCAATCTGGTCGCGGCCGTAGCTGCCCACCCATGTCTGGTCTGTCAGTGTGCGATTACTTTGCGTGGGGAGCCCTCAGGTCTAAGGTGTATCGCAACAACCCTCATAGTCTTCAAGAACTTCAGCATATCTCCCATCAGCAACTTGCTGATCAGGGCCCAAAAGATATGCATGGTGGTCACCTTCAACATGTGCTACAGTCAGGTTACCACTGTATTTCCGTCCCTCTGCTGTGTTTCTTTGTGTCTTGCAACTCTGTTCTCCAGGACACTTTTTTTTTTCCCCCACCCTGAATATCCTGTAATTTTGCTAGACAAGCAAAACTCTAGAATCCGTTCGAACAAGGATCTCTGTTTCCAATGTCTCATTCACTGTCCACCTCAGACACAATGTTGCAGACACTTTGTGTTATTCTTGGCAAGCAGAAAACGCTTCTCGGCTGTAAGAACATAGAAAAGGTCAATAGCAGAAAGAGCCTACAAAAGCAACTGCTTTTACAGGTGACATTCCATTTCTGAATTATTATGTGCAAGTGATACTCAGAACAAATAATATATTATTATAGTATTGAAAATACACTACTGGCCATTAAAATTGCTACACCACGAAGATCACGTGCTACAGACGCGAAATTTAACCGACAGGAAGAAGATGCTGTGATATGCAAATCATTAGCTTTTCAGAGCATTCACACAAGGTTGGCGTCGGTGGCGACACATACAACGTGCTAACATGAGAAAAGTTTCCAACCGATTTCTCATGCACAAACAGCAGTTGACCGGCGTAGCTTGGTGAAACGTTGTTGTGATGCCTCGTGTAAGGAGGAGAAATGCGTACCATACGTTTTCGACTTTGATGAAGGTCGGATTGTAGCCCATCGAGATTGCGGTTTATCGTATCGCGACATTGATGCTCGCGTTGGTCGAGATCCAATGACTGTTATCAGAATATGGAATTGGTGGGTTTAGGAGGATAATACGGACCGCCGTGCTGGATCCCAACGGCCTCGTATCACTAGCAGTCGAGATGACAGGCATCTTATCCACATAGCTATAACGGATCGTGCAGCCACGTCTCGATGCCTGAATCAACAGTTGGGGACGTTTGCAGGACAACAACCATCTGCACGAACAGTTCGACGACGTTCGCAGCAGCACGGACTATCAGCTCGGAGACTGTGGCTGCGGTTGCCCTTGACGCTGCATCACAGACAGGAGCTCCTACGATGGTGTACTCAACGACGAACCTGGGTGCACGAATAGCAAAACGTCATTTTTTCGGATGAATCCAGGTTCTGTTTACAGCATCACGATGGTCGCATCCGTGTCTGGCACTTTGGAAGCGTGTATTCGTCGTCGCCATACTGGCGTACCACTCGGCGTGATGGTATGGGGTGCCATTGGCTACACGTCTGGGCCACCTCTTGTTCGCATTGACAGCACTTTGAACAGTGGACGTTACATTTCAGATGTGTTACGACCCATGGCTCTACCCTTCATTCGATCCCTGCGAAACCCCACATTTCAGCAGGATAATGCACGACCCCATGTTGCAGGTCCTGTACGTGCCTTTCTGGATACAGGCAGTACATTTTCCAGATGTCTCACCAATTGAAAACCTCTGCTCAATGGCGGCCGCGCAACTGGCTCGTCACAATACGCCAGTCACTACTCTTGATGAACTGCGGTATCGTGTTGAAGCTGCATGGGCAGCTTAGCTGTATACGCCATCAAGCTCTGTTTGACTCAATGCCCAGGCTTGTCAAAGCCGTTATTACGGCGAGAGGTGGTTGTTCTGGGTACTGATTTCTCAGGATCTATGCACCCACATTGCGTGAAAATGTAGTTTTAGTATAAGATATCTGTCCAATGAATACCCGTTTATCATCTGCATTTCTTCTTGGTGTAGCAATTTTAATGGCCAATAGTGTACATGGTTTGTTTAGCTCCAGTTAACGCAGTTTCGTGATAGGTTATAGCCTTTTCTAACGAAATATTTACTTAAAAAGTGAAACGTATTCTGTTTGACGTCGTTAAAGTATATGGTACTGGAATTCCATGGAGAGTATAATAATCAAATTTCTGTTATGATTAAAAAACATGAAGACGATTGTATTGGACTGTTTGCTAGAAATAATACAAGCATTCACATCAGCGAATTGCATTAGAACATCACACAATTTTGCATATTTAAAAATAATAAACTCATATTATTTATATTACAAATGAAAACATTAGTGGAACACAAAAATTAAGAGAGAGGTGAGAAATTACAAAAATGGTTCCTTAAAATATGTACAGTGCGTGTCATATTTCAATGAGGTGACACATGATTGTCAATATGGCTTTTTACAGTTAGTTTTGAGTTTTAAATGAAAAGTCTACTGTTATTTTATACACACACAAATTTACATTCTTCGGTATTTGATGCATGCTATTTACAAGAAATCTGCTATCATACTGTCCATGTTGGAATTTTTTCTGACTCAGTGGGGTTTTTATGTCTGTCAGTATATGGATCCCTTTTTTTACATAATTAAATTAAGGTTATAAATGGTTAAATGAGAACTATCAATGTTGGTCCCATGCTAGACTTTACATGGCTATCAGTGGTCACATTTTCACTTAAGTTTAAGGTGTATGATATCATTGATACCAATTATGAAACTCGCTGATGACATTGTTCTTCATTGTAGGAACTGTGAGGCGTTACACGACCTGTCAAGTGCAATGACAAGTCTACTGAGTGTAGAATACAGATTAGGACCAATGAGAAGTCTAACATCAAACTGGGGGATCGTCTAATACACGGGGTCGCTCTTACAAACGGCGCTTTAAAACACCAGCTATCCAGGTCAGTCCTGGGAGGAAAGTAGTGTACAGAAGCCAAATCATGAGGACGTAAGATGCAGACAGCGCAGGCCAAGGAAGCATTACTCACCTAAAGAAATCTACCAATATCATACATAGGACTTAACTTGAGGAAGAAATGTGTCAGACGGTATGTCTGGACTGCGTGTCAATGTGGACGTGAATCATGGACTGCGGATAACCAGGAAAACAAGGAAATCCAAGTGCCGAGATGCGACTGTATGGTATGATACTGAAAATTAAGGGAATGATTAGACGAGAAGTTAGGAGGTGGTCTGCAGAATTATTTTGGGAAGGAAAAATATATATAGATCTGACTGCAAGGAGGAATTCCAAGACAGGAGAAGTGGTATGACATCAACATTACATGGTACTCGAGGCAGCCAGAGATAGTACAGATTGTAGTGGAAGAAAGAGATTGAACTACCCGCATATACAACGAGCAATTGAGGGTGTAGCGAGTGAAACGCAGCTATTAACATCGTTCAATACTAATTGTCTAGTCCGCTGTTGTACAGAGAATTCGCAAGGTTTAGGAGTTTTTTGGTCACTCAGCGCGAAGGAAAGCTACAGTTTTGTTGGAGGGCGACTGCTGCAGTCATGACTCGGCTGGGAGGACGCAGACGTCGACGCCCTCACAAGTGGTTTTTTCTTGCGAGGTATGGTCATGCTTTGACCGTGAAATACGTCGGAGTCGTTAAATTCTGATACCATTCGTAAATAGTTGGTCTATTCCCAACGTTTAGTATGTGTTCTGTTTCGGTTTCACTTCAAACTGATCTCGTAATTTTGTACGGAAGAGACACTTGTAGGTTCTGTGCACGGGTCTGCACTAGGTAGCCTCGTGAGCGAGTGTATCCATTCAATAGTTGCGCTTCAGCACCTGCATCAGCTGCAACTAGCCTCATTGAAACACCAAAAAAACAAACATCGTCTAAACACGCCTAGAAGGCCCAGCGGTACCGACCATCCGCCGTGTCATCCTCAGCCCTGAGGCGACACTGGTTGCGGATACAGAGGGGCATGCGATCAAGACGCCGCTCTCCCAGCTGTGGTCAGCTTACGAGACTGGAGAGGATAAATCTCAGTGAAGTAGCTCATCAGTAGGCCTCACAAGGGATGAGTGCACCCCACTTTCCAATAGCACAGGGACAGTGACCCATACAAGCGCTAGCCAAGCTTGATGGCAATTAACTTCGGTGGTCTGATCTGATAGCCAGCTGTGTTACCACAGCGGCCAGCTCGTTGGCACCTGCCCAGCTAGCCATGTAGTATAATGTGCTGCTTCCTGAGCGGAAGGGCGTGCCGGTCCCCTGCACGAATCCACCTGGTGGCTTAGTCTCGAGGTCTGGTGTGCCGACCAACCTGTGGATGGTTTTTAGGCGGTTTTCCATCTGCCTCGGCTGGTTCCCCTTATTCCACCTCAGTTACACTATGTCGGGGATTTTTGTGCAACCACTGTCTCCACATATGCGTATGCCATGCAGACATTTGGGGTACACTCGTCTGGTATGAGATGTTCCTGGGTGGGTCCACTGGGGCCCAAACTTTACAAAACCCTGGGTTCAGTGTGGTGCAGCGTTGGGGTGGGTGGACTGCTGTGGCCTGTTGTATCTCCTCAGTTGGCCTCACAAGGGATGAGTGCACCCCACTTTCCAATAGCACTTGGCAGACAGGGACGGTGACCCATACAAGCGCTAGCCAAGCTTGATTGCAATTAACTTCGGTGGTCTGATCTGATAGCCAGCCGTGTTACCACATGGGCCAGCCTGTTGGCACCTGCCCAGTTAGCCATGTAGTGTAATGTGCTGCTTCCCGAGCGGAGGGGCATGCTGGTCCCCTGCACGAATCCACCTGGTGGCTTAGTCTCGAGGTCTGGTGTGCCGACCAACCTGTGGATGGTTTTTAGGCGGTTTTCCATCTGCCTCGGCTGGTTCCCCTTATTCCACCTCAGTTACACTATGTCGGGGATTTTTGTGCAACCACTGTCTCCACATATGCGTATGCCATGCAGACATTTGGGGTACACTCGTCTGGTATGAGATGTTCCTGGGTGGGTCCACTGGGGCCCAAACTTTACAAAACCCTGGGTTCAGTGTGGTGCAGCGTTGGGGTGGGTGGACTGCTGTGGCCTGTTGTATCTCCTCAGTTGGCCTCACAAGGGATGAGTGCACCCCACTTTCCAATAGCACTTGGCAGACAGGGACGGTGACCCATACAAGCGCTAGCCAAGCTTGATTGCAATTAACTTCGGTGGTCTGATCTGATAGCCAGCCGTGTTACCACATGGGCCAGCCTGTTGGCACCTGCCCAGTTAGCCATGTAGTGTAATGTGCTGCTTCCCGAGCGGAGGGGCATGCTGGTCCCCTGCACGAATCCACCTGGTGGCTTAGTCTCGAGGTCTGGTGTGCCGACCAACCTGTGGATGGTTTTTAGGCGGTTTTCCATCTGCCTCGGCTGGTTCCCCTTATTCCACCTCAGTTACACTATGTCGGGGATTTTTGTGCAAACACTGTCTCCACATATGCGTATGCCATGCAGACATTTGGGGTACACTCGTCTGGTATGAGATGTTCCCGGGTGGGTCCACTGGGGCCCAAACTTTACAAAACCCTGGGTTCAGTGTGGTGCAGCGTTGGGGTGGGTGGACTGCTGTGGCCTGTTGTATCTCCTCAGTTGGCCTCACAAGGGATGAGTGCACCCCACTTTCCAATAGCACTTGGCAGACAGGGACGGTGACCCATACAAGCGCTAGCCAAGCTTGATGGCAATTAACTTTGGTGGTCTGATCTGATAGCCAGCCGTGTTACCACAGCGGTATCCTTAGGATAATTTAGGTTAAGTAGTGTGTAAGTTGAGGGACTGATGACCTAAGCAGTTAAGTCCTATAAGGTTTCACACACATTTGAACATTTGTAGAGTATATCTGATAACGATAGCTAATATAGTTTTATTGTTGGGTGCTTTGTGGTATTCCCTTGTTCAGTGCTGTCAGTGATCACATGACTTGCAAGACAAGTATTTGTCCTAGAAAATTACACTTTCTCTCTCAACGTTGCCAGAGTCCATCGTAAGCCTGCGCCAGGCCCAGAGTCTTCTGATAGGCTCAGCTTCTACAACTTCCCACAGCAGAGAAGCAATATGTTTTTGAATAGCTTTTCTGCTTCATAAAGGTAAGATCAGCGTTGTGCAAACTTTTCTATGTGAATCAGGTATGCAGTTCAGTTGAGGTTCATGGAGTTGGTAAAAGTTTGTCAATGTATGGAAATTTCTGGGCTCATAGATAAACTATTGGAATGTACAGAGAGGCACAGTTAAAGCCCATCTCCCTTCTGAAATTGAATGCAGTATTTAAACTTCTGAAATAATGGACTGTTTTATGCAGTTATCGATTGTTACCATTCTTCTTTCAGCATTTTAGTTTACTACATCAGTTAAGATAGACACTTCTCTTTGAGCTCTGCAAAATGACTTTCTCCATGGAAGGAGTTGTGGAAACATATGTGAAAACCCCAACCCTCATGAACCATGGACCTTGCCATTGGTGGGGAGGCTTGCTTGCCTCAGTGATACAGATAGCCGTACCATAGATGCAACCACAATGGATGGGTATCTATTGAGAGGCCAGGCAAACGTTTCGTTCCTGAAGAGGGGCAGCAGGTTTTTCTTAGATACAGGGGTACAGTCTGGATGATTGACTGATCTGACCTTGTAACATCAACCAAAACAGCCTTACTCTACTGGGACTGCGAATGCCTTAAAGCAAGGGGAAACTACAGCCATAATTTTTCCGAGGATATGCACCTCTACTGTATGGCTAAAAGATTCCGGAGGTAAAATAGTCCCAATTTCGGATCTCCAGGAGGATATCATCATCAGGAGAAACAAACTTGGCCTGATATGGATCAAAGCGTGGAATGTCAGATCCCTTAATGGAAAGCAGGTAGGTTAGAAAATTTAAAAAGGGTAAATGGATAAGTTCAAGTTATAGTGAGAATTGGTGAAGTTCTGCGGCAGGAGGAACAAGACTTCTGGTCAGATGAATACAGGTTATAAATACAAAATAAAATATGGTTAGCGCAGGTGTAGCATGATAATGAATGAAACATTGGGATTGCTTATAAGTTATTACAAACAGTATAGTGAACGCATTATTGCAGCCAAGATAGACGCGAAGTCCACGCCTGCCACAGCAGTACAAGTTTATTTGCCAACTAGCTCTGCAGATGATCAAGAGTTTGAACAAATGTAAGAGATAAAAGAAATTATTCAGATAGTGAAAGGACTCGAATTCGATAGTAGGAAAAGGAAGAGAGAGAAATAAGTAGGTGAATATGAATGAAAGAGGAAGCCACCTGGTAGAATCTTGCAAAGTACATAGTTTAATCATCGCTAACACCTCGTTTAAGAATTATAAAAGAAGACTGTGTACGTGGAAGAGACCTGGAGACACCGGAAGATTGCAGGTAGTTTATTTAATGGTAACAGAGACATTTAGGAACCAGGCTTTAAATTGGTACACATTTCCAGGAGCAAATGTAGACTCTGAGCACATTTTAGTGGTTATGAACTGTAGATTAAAACTGAATAAACTGCAAGAAGATACGAATTTAAAGAAATGGGACCTGGATAAACAGAAAGAACCAGGGGTTGTAGAGAGCTTCAGAGGGAGCATTACACAACCGTTTGCTAGAACAGGGAAAAGGAATACAGTAGAAGACGAATGGGTAGCTTTAAGAGATGAAATAGTGAAGGCAGCATATGAGCAAATAGATAACAAGACAATGCTTAGTAGAAATCCTTGGATAGCACAACAGATATTGAATTTAACTGACCAAAGAAAAAAAAATTAAAAATGCAGCAAATGAAGCAGACGAAAGGAAATGCAAATATTTAAAAAATTAGATTGACAGGAAGCGCAAAATTGGTAAGCAGGAATGGATTTAAAAGTATATTTCTCTAGTGGAAAGATTGAGTTCACCTACAGGAAAAGAGAAGCAGCTCTATGAATATGAAAAGGGCAGACGGAAAGGGTAAGGTGGAAGGGGTATATAGTAGGTGTGTACAAGGGAGAAGAACTTGAAAACAATATTATAGAAAAGGAAGTGGACGTAGATGCAGGTGAAATGGGTGATATGATGCTGCGAGAAGAATTTGACAAACCTCTGAAAGATTTAAGGCGAAACAAGGCTCCACGAGTAGACAACAATCCGTCAGGACTACTGATAGCTTTGGGAGAGCCAGCCACGACAAAACTCTTCCAACCGTTGCGCAATATGGATGATACAGGTAGAACACAGACTTCAGGAAGAATGTAATAATTCCACTTCCAAAGAAAGCAGGCGTGAAAATTACCGAACAATCAATTTAATAAGTCACGGTTGCAAAACAGTAACACAAATCCTTTACACAAGAATGGGAAAACTGATAGAAGCCGACCTCAGGGAATATTAGTTTGGACTTCAGAGAAACGAAGGAAAGCGCAAGGCAATACTGACCTCACGACTTTTCTTAGGAGATAAGTTAAGGAAAGACAAATCTACGTTTACAGCACTTGTACACATAGAGAGAGCTTTTGACAGTGTTGACTGAAATACTCTCTTTCAAGTTCTGAACGTAACAGGGGTACAAAATAGGGATCGAAAGGCTATTTACCATTTACACAGAAACCATACGACCGTTATTAGAGTTGAGGGGCATTAAAGGGAAGCAGTGGTCGAGAAGGGAATGAGACAAACTTGTAACGTATCCCCAATGTGTTTCAATCTGTGTATTGAGCAAGCAATAAAGAAAACCCAAGAAAAATGTGGTATAGGAATTAAAATCCATGGAGAAGAAATAAAAACTGTAAGGTTTGTCGATGACATTGTAATTATTTCAGAAACAGCAAAGGATTTGAAAGAGCAGTTGAACAGACTGGGTGGTGTCTTGGAAGGAGGATATAAGATGAACATTAATAAAAGCAAGACAAGGATAAGAGAATGTAGTCGAGTTAAATCATGTGATGCTAAGGGAATTAGATTAGGAGACGAGACACTAAAAGAAGTAGATGTGTTTTGCTGTTTTGGCAGCAAACTAACTGGTAGTGGCGGAGGTAGAGAGGATATAAAACGTTGACTGACAAAGGCAAGAAAAGCGTTTCTTAAGAAGAGAAATTTGCTAACATCGAATGAAGATTTAAGTGTCAGGAAGTCATTTTTAAAAGTATTTGTATGGATTGTAGCAATGTATGGAATTGAGACATGGATGATAAACAGTTTAGATAAAAAGAAAACAGATGCGTTGAAATATGGGCGCACAGAATAATGCTGAAGATTAGATGGTCCGATGTCGTAACTAATAAGGAGATACTGAACAGAATTAGGGAGACAAAGAATTTGTGGCACAACTTGACGAGAAGAAGGGATCGGTTGGTGGGACACGTTCTGAGGAATCACCAATTTAGTACTGGAGGGAATAGCGGAGGTCAAAAATCGTAAAGGGAGACCAAGAGATGAATACAGAAAGCAGATTCAGAAGGATGTAGGTTGCAGTAGGTACCCAGAGATAAAGATGCTTGCACAGGATAGAGTAGCATGGAGAGCTGTATCAAACCAGACTTTTGACTGGAGACCAACACATCACTCATGTGAATACAGGTTCGATTAAGGAAAGTCGAGAATTTTGAAGGTCAAGTATCCGGACGGAAGACTACCAGCAGAGAGAGCAATACAGAGTCGGTATAAAAATCTGAAACGACAAAGAAGTTCTTCAGTTCACACACAAGAAGATACTGCACACTTTCCTCGAACGAGTATTAAAATCCCAAAGAAGTCTACATGTATTTTGGCCCAACAGGTGCATGTAAGCAGGAGGTGTTGCCAGCAGATATTGAAAAGTCTGGATGTGAAGCCGATCCTGTGACGGCTGTGCAGCAATTATGGCAGGATGACAGTCAGAAACGTGTAGCTTACAACACGTGGCTTTTCAGTAACATCAACAATGGTTTATTAGACCCTTTCCACTACATCGTGAGTGATGAAGCATGTGAATTCACAGAAGACGAGGTACTGGGCAATGGAGAATCCGAACATTGTGTGTCAGCAGTCACTCCATGATGAAAAAAATCGGCGTTCAGTACGGCGTAACAGGAATGCGCATCTTTGGACTGATTTTTGTATTTTTTTTTTGGCACTACGGTCAAAACAGTTGCATACATAGAAATTTTGATACATTTTGTGCTCAACTCACTGAATATAAAAGACAATACTGCATTTTCCAGCAAGATGAGGCAACATCCCTGAAACGAGTCCATGATGTCTTCACTGAGGAACGAACTGTTAGCAAACATTTATGGCCACTGAGTTCGCTCGATCTATGGACATGTGATTTTTTTTTTTTAATTTAGGGACGAGGTCTATGAAACTAATCCACATCAAATACAGGAAGACAGCAGCCATGAAGTTTCCGCCATCGATATCTGAAGTGTATGCCAGGTGTATATGAATATTATGATGTACCGTCTGCATTTCTTGCTTTTCTGTGTTCGTTTTCTTCAAAGGCAAAGAGAAAATGTGAAGCGGTAGACCAGCGTAGAGCCTGCACCTGCCGTCATGTATTTTTGATTTTAAGCTGCTAAAAAAAAAAAAAAACAGGAGATGTTTTCCTGTTCCTCGGTAAAAGAAGGACTCACTCTCTGTTAGTGAATGAAGGCAGACGCACGTTATTTTAGAGTGTAATCGGCGGTAGCCATTTTGGTTATAAGAATAACTAAAAAGTCTGCATTTTTATATGCATCGTAGCAAGAATATAGTATTATTTTGCCAGTGAAAAGTTGTATGAGTCATTATTCCAAGTAGTACTGCAATATATATAAAACGAAGAAGCCCACCTGCATAGTTCGGAGTTATCATGAAGATCCGATTATGACAATAAAAAGGACACAGTCAAGATTTTGTAGGTAGATACGGCGATTGGACGTAGTATTGTTAACGGTAAGCATAAATCTACAACGTAAGACTGTTTCGTGTATGTGGAACTAATCTGAAAAGATTTTTTACTCATTTACAGGCATAGCTCAGCTTATTGTGCTTGTCCAGCATGCCAGAAAATTTTATAATAGACAGTAATCAAAATTCCATTTTCAGACCACTTCTTTGTTAATTTCTTATCTGCCATTAATTAATTTCATTATTTCCATATATCTAAATTTTATTTTTTGTTTTATTATAAAGTGGCGACCGTGACAGGACTGCTTAGACGAGTGTAGCTGTGTACTGATGTTGCACGAGCAGGGGTTACTTTCAAGACTTTCTGTAAACGTATTTTCCACTGTAATTTTCACTGTAAGTAAATGGTAAGAGCATCTGAGCTTTTCCTTTCTGTAATTTTACTGCATTTCCTGTACACTTGCACGGGCTCTCTTTATCCTCGACACCGTGTAGAGTGGTACAAAGATGCGTGAATATTTCTCAGTTCTATGTAGTGACGATGTGATACAGTTGGTATGAACAACTTGTTTGCGTGTGGATTCTTGCTTATTGACATTAAAGCCATGGTCATGTGCTACTCGTTTCTATGGCTTAACCATTTGAATTAATTCTTTGATGCGATAGTTCAATTATTAAATCAAACTAAACAGCTGACTTTCAAGTGCAAAGGACACTATCAAGTCAGCAAGACGATTGATGAAACAAAACAAAAAATCTGTGTCTGTATGGACTGGATGATATTGTGAGTACATATGCGAAACACAGAATTGTCTCAGCAGGGGTGGCCATAAGATGAAATGCACAGCAATGTGTCCGTTGTCCACTTGACGGGAGCGTCTCGAAGTGGTGACCATCTTGGTGTCGCCACCACAGGAGGTCCTGCCGGGAGTCCGGCCCTGTAGGAGTCTGGAAGGCAGGTGCCCAGTGTCTCCTAGTAGTGGGCCAGCTCACTCTCGAGGAACTCGGCAATACTCTGGAAGTTAGGCCTCCGATGTGGGTCCGTTTTCCAGCACTCCGCCATCAGGCCGGTGAGAGAGGGGGGCATGTCAGGTGGAGGCTGCATCCGGTATCCTAGGAAGAACAACAGCGAGCACTGCTTCAACACAGTCTTTATTTCTCAGGCCAGCTTCCTCTTGCCACCTTCAGGCTGGCCAGATCCATCACCCATTCCAACACCCACGCACAGAGCATGCACACATACATTACTGGCCATTAAAATTGCTACACCACGAAGATCACGAGCTACAAAAGCCAAATTTATCCGACAGGAGGAAGATGCTGTGATATGCAAATCATTAGCTTTTCAGGGCATTCACACAAGGTTGGCGTCGGTGGCGATACCTACAACGAACACAAGGAAACTTTCCAACCGATTTCTCATACACAAACAGCAGTTGATCGACGTTGCTTGGTGAAACGTTGTTGTAATGCCTTGTGTAAGAAGGAGAAATGCGTACCATTACGTTTCCGACTTTGATAAAGGTCGGATTGTAGCCTATCGCGATTGCGGTTTATCGTATCGCGACATTGCTGCCCGCGTTGGTCGAGATCCAATGAGTGCCAGCACAATATGGAATCAGTGGGTTCAGGAGGGTAACACGCAACGCCGTGCCGGATCCTAACGGCCTCGTATCACTATCAGTCGAGATGAAGGGCTTCTTATCTGCATGGCTGTAACAGATCGTGCAGCTACGTCTTGATCCCTGAGTCAACACATGGGAACGTTTGCAAGACAACAACCATCTGCACGAACAGTTCGACGACGTTTACAGCAGCATGGACTATCAGCTCGGAGACCGTGGCTGCGGTTACTCTTGACGCTGTATCACAGACAGGAGCGCCTGCGATGGTGTACTCAATGACGAACCTGGGTGCGCGAATGGCAAAACGCCATTTTCTCGGATGAATCCAGGTTCTGGTTACAGCATCATGATGGTCGCAGCCGTGTTTGGTGACATTGCAGTGAACGCACACTGGAAGCGTGTATTGGTCATCGCTATGCTGGCGTATCATCCAACGTGATGGAATGGGGTGCAATTGGTTCCACGTCTCGGTCACCTCTTGTTCGCATTGACAGCACTTTGAACAGTGGACGTTACATTTCAGATGTGTTACGACCCCTGGCTCTGCCCTTCATTCGATCCCTGTGAAACCCTACATTTCAGCAGGATAATGCACGACCGCATGTTGCAGGTCCTATACTGGCCTTTCTGGGTACAGAAAATGTTCGACTGCTGCCCTGGCCACCACATTCTCCAGATCTCTCACCAATTGGAAACGTCTGGTCAATGGTGGCCGAGCAACTGGCTTGTCACAATACGCCAGTCAGTACACTTGATGAACTGTGGTATCGTGTTGAAGCTGCATGGGCAGCTGTACCTGTACACGCCATCCAAGCTCTGTTTGACCCAATGCCCAGGCGTATCAAGGCCGTTATTACGGGCAGAGGTGGTTGTCCTGGGTACTGATTTCTCGGGATCTATGCACCCAAATTGCGTGAAAATGTAATCACACGTCAGTTCTAGTATAATACATTTGTCCAATGAATACCCGTTTATCATCTGCATTTCTTCTTGGTGCAGCAATTTTAATGACCAGTAGTGTACACACACACACACACACACACACACACACACACACACATACACAATCTTTTATATACAGGGTGATTCACGAAGATATGCAAATATTTCAATATGCTGTTCTACAACTAAAGAAAAACGTTCATATAAACATAGGTCCGCAAATGTTTAGTTGCTGAGTTACTGCTAGTAAAAGATTTTGCCTGAAATTTAGCAACTTCACTAATATGAAGCCATCGAAAAACTATACAAGGTTAAAGTAAAGCACTATTTCGTTTTATTTTGTTGTTATTGGTCTGGTGAATCTAATAAAACATGTCCCAGACTTGTTCCGCAGAACACCCAAAGAAGCAAAGATTATTATACAAGTAAATTTGTTTACTTTCCATTAAGAATGTAGAAGCGTTTATGTCATTGTTGACAACCGTTAGTGAGTTGTTTCAGTCGTTTCCTAAACGTGAAACGAGTTAGTTTTCTGTATTGTTCAGTGAAAGAACGTAAGAACAACTGTTCTGGTTTGTAGATTATTTATGAAATAGGGATGCCTTTCAAATTTACAACAGAGGAATACGCCGATATGGTGTCTATTTATGGCAAACGTGATGGTAATGCTCCGCCTGCAGTTAACGAATATTGCGTACGTTATCCAACTCGGAGAATTCCGAATGCACGAACCATTAGTGGAGTATTTCGAATGTTATGGCAGACAAGTTCTCTACCTAGCGTTCATAATCAGTACGAGCGCCCGATACATGAAGACGACGATGAGAATGTTCTGGATGCTGTCCAACGTAGCCTGGGTACCAGTACACGACGTATCTCTCAATGATTAGGCATTTCACAAGCTAAGGTATGGCGACCACTGAAATACAATAAACTGTATCCTTACCATAAACAAAAAGTGCATCATTTACATATAGGAGATCACGCCCTTCGCTTGGAGTTGTGCACCTGGTTAAAAATTAATCGGCAATTACACAAATACATTTTATTTACTGGTGAGGCACAGTTTACTCGCGATGGTATAAACAATTTACATAACGAGCACGTGTGGTGTGAAGCAAATACACATGCAACAGTGCACCGCAATTTCGAGCAATGATTTAGCATAAATGTGTGGTGTGGTGTAATCAACACAAACTTTATTGGACCATTCATTTTCCTAGGACGTCTAACTGCTGAGAGGTACTTACAGGGTTATTACAAATGATTGAAGCGATTTCACAGCTCTACAATAACTGTATTATTTTAGATATTTTCACAATGCTTTGCACACACATACAAAAACTCAAAAAGTTTTTTTAGGCATTCACAAATGTGCCCCCTTTAGTGATTCGGCAGACATCAAGCCGATAATCAAGTTCCTCCCACACTCGGCGCAGCATGTCCCCATCAATGAGTTTGAAAGCATCGTTGATGCGAGCTCGCAGTTCTGGCACGTTTCTTGGTAGAGGAGGTTTAAACACTGAATCTTTCACATAACCCCACAGAAAGAAATCGCATGGGGTTAAGTCGGGAGAGCGTGGAGGCCATGACATGAATTGCTGATCATGATCTCCACCACGACCGATCCATCGGTTTTCCAATCTCCTATTTAAGAAATGCCGAACATCATGATGGAAGTGCGGTGGAGCACCATCCTGTTGAAAGATGAAGTCGGCGCTGTCGGTCTCCAGTTGTGGCATGAGCCAATTTTCCAGCATGTCCAGATACACGTGTCCCGTAACGTTTTTTTCGCAGAAGAAAAAGGGGCCGTGAACTTTAAACCGTGAGATTGCACAAAACACGTTAACTTTTGGTGAACTGCGAATTTGCTGCACGAATGCGTGAGGATTCTCTACCGCCAGTTTCGCACATCGTGTCTGTTCACTTCACCATTAAGAAAAAATGTTGCTTCATCACTGAAAACAAGTTTCGCACTGAACGCATCCTCTTCCATGAGCTGTTGCAAGCGCGCCGAAAGTTCAAAGCGTTTGACTTTGTCATCGGGTGTCAGGGCTTGTAGTAATTGTAAACGGTAAGGCTTCTGCTTTAGCCTTTTCCGTAAGATTTTCCAAACCGTCGGCTGTTGTACGTTTAGCTCCCTGCTTGCTTTATTCGTCGACTTCCGCGGGCTACGCGTGAAACTTGCCCGCACGCGTTCAACCGTTTCTTCGCTCACTGCAGGCCGACCCGTTGATTTCCCCTTACAGAGGCATCCAGAAGCTTTAAACTGCGCATACCATCGCCGAATGGAG
This sequence comes from Schistocerca piceifrons, assembly GCF_021461385.2. Lineage (NCBI taxonomy): Eukaryota > Metazoa > Arthropoda > Insecta > Orthoptera > Acrididae > Schistocerca > Schistocerca piceifrons. The sequence continues at coordinate 47,915,924 of NC_060147.1, read as the reverse complement.
TTAGCAGTTGGTGGATCTTTGTTGAACTGAAGTGTCGTTGCACTGTTATGACTGACTGATGTGAGTGCATTTCAAGCACGACATACGCTTTCTCGGCTCCTGTCACCATTTTGTCTCACTGCGCTCTCGAGCGCTCTGGCGGCAGAAACCTGAAGTGCGGCTTCAGCCGAACAAAACTTTATGAGTTTTTCTACGTATCTGTAGTGTGTCGTGACCATATGTCAATGAATGGAGCTACAGTGACTTTATTAAATCGCTTCAATCATTTGTAATAGCCCTGTACAATTCTTTCAAGAAGAAATACCCCACTTGCTCGAAGGTGTTCCACCTGCTACTCGATTGCAAATGTATTTTGAACACGACAGGGCCCCCACATTTCACCAACGACGTTACTACATATTTAAATGAACATTTTCCCCAGAAATGGATAGGTTGTGATGCTACACGTCTGTGGCCACCCAGATTGCCCGATTTAACACCAATGGATTTTTTTTTTGTATGGGAATGGGTGAAAGACATGGTTTACCAGGACAAAGGCAATACACGTATCTACACTTCATATCCTCTATTCTTTGGACGTTATCAGTTACCATGCCGCCAAAATAGCAAAACTCATCAACTGATTTAAGGGTCTCATTTGCTAATCCAGTTTCCTCGCCGGCCGCAGTGGCCGAGCGGTTCTAGGCGATTCAGTCTGGAACCGCGCGACCGCTACGGTCGCAAGTTCGAATCCTGCTTCGGGCATGGATGTGTGTGATGTCCTTAGGTTAGTTGGGTTTAAGGGGGGTAGGACGTCAAACTGGCCGACTTGGAGCAGGAGAGGCACCACAGGACATTTTAATTTTCACTGTCTATACTTTTACAAGTAAATTCATAAAACTTTGTCAGCATGACCACGAAGGGTTCAGGATTCACGCTCATAGCAGTGGAAGTTCAAAACTATAGCAAAATATATCTTTTTACATGTGAAATTTCATCATTTTTTCACTTACTATTGGCTGCATTCGTTGCTATAGGTACACTTTTCTTCATAAGTAAGGGAGATTCTTCGATGAGTTTTGCACAGCATACAAACCATACTTACAGGTCTATAGAATTTTCTAAATCTATTAAAACTGTGCTAAAAATTGAGATAATTAACCATAAAATTTGAGTTTTTTCTAAACATGAAGTTTAAATTTTACAGGTCATTCATTTTTTCATTAATTAACTAAATTCTAGAGTTTCATACACCTGTAAGTATGATTTGTATGCTGTGCAAAATTCATCGAAGAATCTCTCTTACTTGTAAAGAAAAATGTACCTATAGCAACAAATGCAGCCAATACTAAGTGAAAAAATGATGAAATTTCACACGTAAAAAAATTATTTTGTTATACTTTTGAACTTACATTGCTATGAGTTTGAATCCTGAATTCTTCCTGGTCGTGTTGACAAAAGTTTTATGAATTTATTTGTAAAAGTATAGACAGTGGAAATTAAAATGTCGTGTGGTGCCTCTCCTGCTCCTAGTCGGCCCGTTTGACGTCCTACCCCCCTTAAGTAGTTCTAAGTTCTAGGAGACTGATGACCTCAGATGTTAAGTCCCATAGTGCTCAGAGCCATTTTTGAACCAATTTCCTCAGCACCACATGATTTAATTCGACTAATTCCATTGTCTTTGTATTGATTTTGTTGAGGTTCATCTTACATCCTCCTTTCAAGACACTTTTCGTGCCAAGTGCTTTTCTGCCTCTGACAGAATCCTAGTGTCAATGGGAAACCTCAAAGTTTTCATTGCTTCTCACTAAACTTTAATGCTCATTCCATATTTTGCTTTGGTTTCTCTTACTGCTTGCTCAGTGTACAGAGTGAATAACATCGGCGACAGGCTGCAACCTTGTCGCACTACCTTCTCCTAACTGCTTCCCTTTCATGGTCTCTGCTATGACCTTCTTCACCAGACATCACGGCGCCTAGAGTATCAGCAACCAAACTGACAGCCTGCAGCTGCAGGTTGCCCGCTTCGCGGAATAAACAGTCCAATGTTTCTGAAATTGTAAACATATGCTGGTCTCCACATGTACATTACATCTACCGATTTCTGTCCCATTCAGATAATTCCTTCGTAGTGTGTCGGTTTTTTTTCTTTCTGTGTAGATCAATAAATATACCATCTCAGGTATACAAATAGTACGATGGTGTGGTTTAAAGTTCAACTAATAAGTCAGCATGACAAATGAGTAAAACACTGAAACAGCAAAAATTGCAAAATAAATTTAACAATTGTGTAAACTTGCCTTGGGCTAGCATACTTACCGTTACTCACCAGGTGGACAGCTTCCCGGCCTTTCATATTCGAATATGGCTCACCACCTCTCGAGAATATCTCCCACATGAGCACGCCATAACTCCATACATCGCTCTTCGATGAGTACTTGGCTGCAAAAGACACAGTTTATTCAAAGACACCGGTATCAACAAAGAACAGGCAGTTACATCTGCAGCACGAAGAAGGATAACAAATAACAATAATTTTACTCATTATACATATAGTGTTGTGGGGAGACCAGTCGATTAAAGGAGGACTTTCGATGGCCAACTTTTGCAGCATGAATGATTGGACACTCAAGTGCGATCTTGCATGGCAGCTAAGGGCACGTCATTCGACGCTGTGATCCAGACTTTGCCAGTTACGGTGGCAGACAAATCTCTCAGCGACTCAGGACCAGATGTTACCCTTTGATAAGAGATCTGAGTCGTGCGTCTCATCCTTAAGACTGATTCTCGTGTCTGCATATCCCTTTCAGCTGGTGGACACTGATGAGGCAAAACAATTCAGCCACATTTGTGTCGGTCGACCTTGGGAATGTAATTCTGCAGCGATTCAGGTTCCCTGAGGTACACAAAGGTCAAGAAATTCACATAAATTGTGGACCAGTGTTCTGTGCGTATAATTAAATTATGGACAGGTACGTGTCCATAAAACTATCGGAGCTAAGGAAAAATTGAGTGAAATGGTGAAACGTTGAGTACTTTCGGAATCCGAAATCAGGGGAATTACTTTGGCGCATATCATTTTGTAATACCCGATTTGAGTTTAGACATAATCCTGGGGATGGACTGATTGACAGATTGTATAGCAAACAAAAGACGTTGAAATTGTTTGAGTGTTACTGAACTTTGAAGTGTCAAACATTAATGTAAACGTAAAATATGATAACAGAATAATAGATAGTAGCGATTTGGGGATGTTATAAGACTACATTTTGGCGAATATGACGTAGTGGTATTATGTAAACAAGGTTGTGGTTAGAGAATGAGATTTTCACTCTGCAGCGGCGTGTGCGCTGACATGAAACTTCCTGGCAGATTAAAACTGAGTGCCCGACCGAGACTCGAACTCGGCACGTTTGCCTTTCGCGGGCAAGTGCTCTACCAACTGAGCTACCCAAGCACGACTCACGCCCGGTCCTCACAGCTTTACTTCTGCCAGTACCTCGTCTCCTACCTTCCAAACTTTACAGAAGCTCTCCTGCGAGCCTAGCAGAACTAGCACTCCTGAAAGAAAGGATATTGCGGAGACGTGGCTTAGCCACAGCCTGGGGGATGTTTCCAGAATGAGATTTTCACTCTGCAGCGGAGTGTGCGCTGATATGAAACTTCCTGGCGGATTAAAACTGTGTGCCCGAACGAGACTCGAACTCGGGACCTTTGCCTTTCGCGGGCAAGTGCTCGCAGGAGAGCTTCTGTAAAGTTTGGAAGGTAGGAGACGAGTTACTGGTAGCTGTGAGGACTGGGCGTGAGTCGTGCTTCGGTAGCTTAGATGGTTTGTACCAATAAAGATCTTTTGTTCATTTCCCCTGTGCCTGGTAAAAAAAATAATAATAATAAAATAAAATAAAAATAAATCAAAAAGCAACATTGAGGGAGTGATTCAGGGACGGGAAGGGGGAGACATCGCGGCCAGGCCTCGGGTTCCGACCCCTGCCCGCCTTGTCTCCAGCTACTCATAACTGAACACTCTTAAGAAAATAAATAAATAAATAAATAAATAAGATGGATAAAAAAGGGGTAGCGTCAAAAAAAAAAAAAAAAAAAGATGGTAGAGCGCTTTCCCGCGAAAGGCAAAGGTCCCGAGTTCGATTCTCGGTCGGGCACACAGTTTTAATCTGCCAGGAAGTTTCAGGGTTGTTTTTCTTGTTGTTGTTGTGGTCTTCAGTCCAGAGACGGGTTTGATGCAGCTCTCTATGCTACTCTATCCTGTGCAAGCTTCTTCATTTCCATATAACTACTGCACCCTACATCCTTCTGAATCTGCTTAGTGTATTGATCTGTTCGTGTGCCCTCCAATACTAAATTGGTGATCTCTTGATGTCTCAGAACATATCTTACCAACCGAACCCTTTTTATAGCCAAGTTGTGGCAAGCTTCCCTCCAACACTAAATTGGTGATCTACTGATGCCTCACAGTTTCTCCTACCAACTGAGCCCTTTTTCCAGTCAGGTTGTACCACACATTTCCTTTCTCCCCAATTATATTCAGTACCTGCTCATTAGTTATGTGATCTACCCAACTAATCGTCAGCATTCTTCTGATCACATTTCGAAGGCTTCTATTCTCTTCTTTTCTAAACTATTTGTCGTTCATGTTTCACTTCCATACATGACTACACTCCATACGAATACTTTCAGAAAAGACTTCCTGACACTTAAATCTATTGCTTGTTGTGGTGTGCGTACTGTAAGACCTTCGGTACCCATACCATCAGATTATTTGACTTCTTGCTCTAACAGAGTAGGCGAGTGTCAGCAATATGTCTCGTGGTCTTATCGTGGCATGTTTATCTTCTGGCGTTAGGTCAGACGATAGAAATGTCACTTGCACGCTTAGAGCACCAGATTGACGGTGACCAACTTTAAACAGAACTTGATTAATTTTCACACACACTTATTAAAATAATAACAATCATCAACCTTACTTAACTTGATTCTGGATGCTATTTAAACTGACAATCTGAAGTTCCTTTGGTCTTGGTACGTTAATCTTAATCTCACATATCTCTGATACTTGACAAAGTGTCTATTCATTTATCTTCATGGCTATGTACAGGAATATGATAATCTTATTAGGCGCAGACTGAAACTTGACTATAGACTGGTACAGACAAATGCAGACTAATGTGGACTGGTTCAGACAAATGCAGACTGAGCAATCGGGGGTCTGTACACTCGTTATAATACCTCGAGCGTTCATGTATCACTGCGCGAGTGTGATCCGCGAGAAGAAAAGGTTCTACGTTAGCAGCAATCTCATTGGCTGCGTTACTTATTAACATGCAGAACGGCGCAAGCAGAATTTGGTCCATCTCTAAGACAGCGCCATCTCGTAGTGCAGAGATGGACGAGCGCTGCGCCGGCACTGTTGTGCTTAGCGGGGCGCGCTCTAGTGGGAAAGTTGTGTACGCGCTGACTATGTGGAACTATGTACACAACACTTGTCATTGGGAGCTCCAATGTTAGGCGGGTGATGGAACCGCTTACATATATGGCAGCTAAGGACGGGAAGAAAGCCAGTTTACACTCCGTGTGCATACCGGGGGGGAGTCATCCAAAATGTGGAAAGGGTCCTCCCGGATGCTATGAAGGGTACAGGGTGCAGCCAACTGCAGGTGGTGGTCCATGTCGCACTAATGACGTGTCTCGTTATGGATCGGAAGAGATTCTCTCTGGTTTCCGGCAGCTATCTGAGTTGGTGAAGACTGCCAGTCTTGCTAGCGAGATGAAGGCAGAGCTCACACCATCTGCAGCATCGTCGACAGGACCGATTGCGGACCTTTGGTACAGAGCCGAGTGGAGGGTCTGAATTAGAGGCTCAGACTGTTCTGTGACCGTGTAGGCTGCAGATGACTTGCGCCATAGGCTGGTGGGGTTTCGGGTTCTGCTAAATAGGCCAGGTGTCCACTAAACACAAGGAGGCGGTTACACCGGTAACAGGGGCTGTGTGGCGTGGACTGGGACGTTTTTTTAGGTTAGACAGTCTCGGGAAAGACCGACTCCAGTCTCAAAGGGTACAGGACAAAGAAACGACGAGAATCGACCAAGCAACAGTCGGTATTGTAGTTGTAAAGTGTCGTAGCTGTGTTGGAAAAGTACCAGAGCTTCAAGGGCTGATAGAAATCACTGAAGCTGAAATCGTTATAGGAACAGAAAGCTGACTAAAGCCAGAGATAAATTCTGCCAAAATTTTTACAGAGGTGCAAACCGTGTTCAGAAAGGATAGATCAAATAAAGTAGATGGTGGTGTGTTTGTGTCTGTTGGCAGTAGTTGAAATAGATAGTTCCTGCGAATTACTATGGGTAGAGATTATACTCAACATCCGTACCAAAATAATAATTGGCTCGTTCTACCGATCCCCTGACTCAGATGATATAATAGCTGCATGGTTCAAAGAAAACTTGAATCTCATTACAAATAAGTACCCCACTCAAACAGCTATATTTGGTGGAGACTTCAACCTACCCTCGATTTGTTGATGAAAATACATGCTCAAAGCCGGTGGAAGACAGAGAACATCTTCCGCATTGTACCAAATGCTTTCTCTGAGAATTACTTTGAACAATTAGTTCATGAGCCCATACGAATTGTAAATGGTTGCGAAAACACATTTGACCTCTTAGTCACAAATAATCCTGATCTAAAAGAGACCGTCATGACGGATACAGGGTCATTGTGGCGAGGGTCAAAACCAAATCAACCAAAACCACTAAAAATAAACGCAAAATATATCTATTTAAAACAGCAGCTGTTAGCATGAGTGACATAAAAGTAGATATCTTAGGTGTTGCGAAACAAGTCAAATCACTTAAGAAAAAATGGTTCAAATGGCTCTGAGCACTATGGGACTTAACATCTGAGGTCATCACTCCCCTAGAACTTAGAACTACTTAAGCCTAACTAACCTGCCCGAGGCAGGATTCGAACCTGCGACCGTCGCGGTCGCGCGGTTCTAGACTGAAGCGCCTAGAGCCGTCACTTAAGAAAGGCAAGTCTTCCGGGCCAGATGATATACCAGTCAAGTTACTGTCAGAGTATACAGACACAATAGCGCCTTTCTTAGCAATCATATACAACCGCTCACTTGACGAAAGGTCTGTTCCTGAAGACTGGAAAGTAGCACAGGTCACACCAATATTCAAGAAAGAAAATAGGAGTAACCCATTGAATTACAGAAGCATATCACTGACCTCAATTTGCAGCATTTTGGAGCATATACTGTACTCGAACATTATGAATCACCTTGAAGAAAATGACTCATTGATAAATAACCAACACGGATTCAGAAAATATCGTTCTTGTGGAACACAGCTAGCTCTTTATTCCATGGTGTAGTGAGTGCTGTCGACAAGGGATCTCAGATCGATTCCATATTCCTAGATTTGCAGAAGGCTTTTGATACCATTCCTCACAAGCGACTGTTAATCAAATTGCGTGCATATGGAGTATCGTCTCAGCTGTGTGACTGGATTCGTGATTTCCTCTCAGAGAGGTCACAGTTCGTAGTGACAGACGGTCAGTCTTCGAGTAGAACAGAAGTGATATCTGGCGTTCCGCAAGGTAGTGTCACAGGCCCTCTGCTCTTCCTGATTTACATGAATGATCTACGTGATAATTTGAGCAGCCTCCTTAGATTGTTTGCAGATGACGCTGTAATTTACCGTCTAGTAAAATCATCAGACGGTCAGTTCCAATTACAAAATGATCTAGAGAGAATTTCTGTATGGTGCGAAAAGTGGCAATTGGTACTAAACAAAGAAAAGTGAGAGGTCATCCACATGGGTACTAAAAGAAATCCAATAAATTTTGGATATACGATAAATCGCACAAATCTAAGGGCTGTCAGTTCGACTAAATACCTAGGAATTACAATTACGAGCAACTAAAATTGGAAACACCACACAGATAATATTGCGGGGAAGGCGAAACAAAGACTGCGCTTTGTTGGCAGAACAGTTAGAAGATACGACAAATCCAGTAAAGAGACAGCGTACATTACACTTGTCCATCCTCTGCTGGAATATTGCTGTGCGGTGTGGGATCATTACCAGGTAGGATTGACGGAGAACATCGAAAAAGTGCAAAGAAGGGCAGCCCGTTTCGTATTGTCGCGCAATAGGGGTGAGAGTGTCACTGACACGATACGCGAGTTCGAGTGGAAGTCACTGAAACAAAGGCGGTTTTCTTTGCGGCGCGATCTATTTACGACATTTCAATCACCAACTTTGTCTTCCGATTGTGAAAATATTTTGTTGACACCCAACTACGTAGGGAGAAACGATCATCATTATAAAATAAGAGAAATCAGAGCTCGATCGGAAAGATTTACGTGTTCCTTTTTCCCACGCGCCATTCGAGAGTGGAATGGTAGAGAAGTAGTATGAAGATGTTTCGACGAACCCTCTGCCAGGCACTTAAGTGTGCATTGCAGAGTAACCATGTAGATGTAGATGTAGACTCTTCAGAAACGCTTTCCTTGCTATTGCCATCCTCTCCGACCATCATCAGTTATTTTGCTCCCCAAATAGCAAAACTCATCCACTATTTTAAGTGTCTCATTTCCTAATCTAATTCCCTCAGCATCGCCTTATTTACTTCGACGACATTCCATTATCCTCGTTTTGCTTTTGTTGATGTTCATCTTATATCCTCCTTTCAAGACACTGTCCATTCTGTTCAACTGCTCTTTCAGGTCCTTTGCTGTCTCTGACAGAATTACAATGTTGTCAGCAAACCTCAAAGTTTTTACTTCATTTCCACGGATTTTAATTCCTACTCCACATTCTTCTTTTGTTTCCTTTGCTGCCTGCTCATTATACAGACTGACTAACATCGGGGATAGACTACAACGTTGTCTCACTCCCTTCCCAACAACTGCTTCCCTTTCATGCCCCCCTAGTCTTATAACTGCCATCTGGTTTCTGTACAAATTGTAAACAGCCTTTCGCTCCCTGTATTTGACCCCTGCCACATTCAGAACTTGAGAGAAAGTGTTCCAGTCAACATTGTCAAAAGCTTTCTCTTAGTCTACAAATACTAGAAATGTAGGTTTGCCCTTCCTTAATCTATCTTCTGAGATAAGTCGTAGGGTCAGTACTGCCTCACGTGTTCTAGCATTTCTACGGAATGCAAACTGATCTTCCCTGAAGTCGTCTTCTACAAGTTTTTCCATTCGTCTGTAAGGAATTCGCGTTAGTATTTTGCAGCTGTGACTTATTAAACTGATAGTTCGGTAATTAAAACACCTAACAATATCTGGTTATCACTGTTAGCATTCAACCGCGATTCTTATACATATATTTTAACAACGCGTTTCAAGAGACAATGCTCCCATTATCAGGCTGTAAAATCTATGTCATGAAATTAAACGGACTAAAAAGACAAAACACCATCACAAATAGTTGTGAAGTCCATAGAGTAAAACAGAATTAAAAGTATATTGGACTGTGCGTCCTCGTCTTACATTGAAGTTGTTGACACAAGTCGATGGCCGTCCCATAGCTACCAAGTATGCTGTCGCACTGTGCCGGCTCGGGAGCTGTTGTGGACTGACGTGCCTAGGTGTTGTGGCGTGGTTACAGCCGTGTGCTTGACGGTAACGCTATGCTATTGGGCGCCTTATTTCCTTATTGCATTGGTCTGCCATCGTTAGCCTCTCGCAACTCCGTCAGTGACATGCTGCAAGTTTAAAGTCGCATACCTACCCTAAAATAATTCTAAAAACCCGCTAAAAAATCTCATTTCTTTAAAATTATCTTGTGCATTTAGAATATTGCTTTGTTTCTTTTCGTGGATAGCTATCTCGAATTCCTCTAGTAAATCAAGTTTCCTCCCTTTCTTTTCTACATGCAATATTTCTACGTTATCTTCTAGGCTATTAAGGGGATGGCCTGTTTCATATATATGGTTCGCAACAGGTGATTTGTCATAATTTCCTAACCTGAACGCATCTTTATGTTCTTTACACCGGATCGCGAATGATCTTCCTGTCTGCCCTATATATTTTGCATCACAAGTTTTGCACTGAATCTTATAAACTCCCGATCTTTCAAACTTATTTCTCTTCTCGCCAATATCGTGCTTAAGGCTATACCTCACTAGGTTATTAGTCTGAAAAGCTATTTTGACATCGTATGGCTTAAAAATATTTGCTGTCTTTTGTGAGACTGTTCCGTAGAATGGCAACGTGATAATTTTCACTTTCTCTCCATCAGGTTTATTCTTTTTGCGCTTATTACTTTTCCGTAACAGTTTTTTAACCATATCTATTCTGTAACCGTTGTTCATCGCTATTCTCTTAACGGTATTAATTTCAGTCTCCCTATATTTTTCGCTCATAGGTATATTTTCTTATAACTGATCATTAACGTCAATTAACTGTAGAAAATGTACGGCACCTGCATGCAATCGTATTACATATTGTAACACAAATAAACTTCACGCAATCCGACGTAAATGTGTTCGTAGTTACTGAATATGATGCTGTTTGTCCTGGCCCTGCAGCAGAGTGAGATGGTAAATCCCAATGAATAACATGATGAGTAATATGTTTATACTACACAAATAGAAACTGAAATAACAGTGTTCAAAAATTAGGTAATTTGCCACTTTCCTCCAAATTTGAAAAAAATGGTATTTTTTGACGTGCTGTAGCGCCTTAGATACTGGGAGTAGAAAAAAATGGTAAGAATTAAATTTGTAGAAAATTTTGTGCTCTTTAAAAACGAAAATAGATGTCAAAGCGATAGGAGCAACTGAAACTGAGATATTTTGAAAAAATGAAAAAAGTCCGAAAGTTTCGAAGTTTTTTGACTGCAGAAAGTTTTCCCAAGAGAAATTTTGTTGGCAAAACTTCGTTTTCTAACCTTTCCAACAATATGAACGAGTTAAAAAGATAAAATCTTCTACCCCACCTTTTGCAAGGTGCAGGCTTTTTTTCTGACAGTTTCACTGGACTACATGTCCATTGACCCAATCTCCTCGATCCCGTGCATACTGCAGTCGTAATCGTCCATGTTCATCCATCCAGTGCGGAAACATGGACTGCTCGTCTCTTGTGGATCTGTGCGTTGAACGGCGTGCTCTGAAGGGCGTGTCTGAAGCACTTGTTCGTGCAACAGCACTGTTCTCTGTTGTCAGATTTGGCACAGATCACCACTTATCGTGCCTTAAAGAGATGTAGTGGATGGTGTGAGGATGTGGCGTATTGAAACTCGTCCGAGCTTGTCAAATGATTTATGCGTTTCCACTACAGAGCTTCGTTCACCTCGGTCCACCAATGCTGAGGCCACCGCCCCAGCGACCTGTGCAACGCAATGCCGTGTCGTGCCGGCCGTGTTCGCCAGCTGTAGAGTTCCGATTACGTCAAGATGGCTGCGACAGCAGCCGACTCAGCGGTTACCATCCCCGTTGACTCCGCATTGTTCCGCCGGGAGCTGTAGGCTGGCCCCACTGCTGCTCCTTCCTCGGCTGGCGTAGCTGGGAGCGCAGCGGCAATGACCGCCCCCGATCCGGCGTCTGAACCTGCGTCCCCTCGCCACGGAAGTCTCCGGAGTGTGTCGGGAGCCGAGACGACTGCCAGCGGTAGCGAGCCGAGGACTGGCCCGCCCTGGCTGGCTGCAGACCTCGCTTCTGCCTCAGAGGGTCGAACCAACGACCCGCTGTGGACTGGGACGCTGTTTCCCCATCTGTTGCTGTGTGTAGCCCGGCGGTGTGACACGCCACCGACCAGGAGAGCTGCCACACTTCTCGTTAGAAAACCACACCTATTTATACTCGGCTGCGCGCCTCTGTTTCGGTAACGCATCGCTCCGAGTCACGTAAGCCCCACACCCGGGTTATACCAGTGAGCCTCTTCTGCCTATACCTTACGACATGCGAACCGCTGCATTTACTCTTTTCAGCGGTTCGACGGCCTCTGTAGCCTCCATTACACTTCGCAACCGCTGGTCAGTGTAACTTACTGCAAACCAGCCCACACCCGGCTGTAACTTGTGCACTCCGAAATATTGCACCAAATCTAACTTCCCTATTCTAGACGGTGGTGCCGCTACAGAGAGGACAGCCCTCTCACCCCTGAGTCCTGAGATGAGGCATCGACGCCAGACACCTTGTCACCACCTGTGGTCTCACTGTCCTACAGCTACACTACTGGCCATTAAAATTGCTACACCAAGAAGAAATGCAGATGAAAAACGGGCATTCATTGCACAAAAATATTATACTAGAACTGACATGTGATTACATTTTCATTCAATTTGGGTGCATACATCCAGAGAAATCAGTACTCAGACCAATTGCCTCTGGCCGTAATAACAGCCTTGATATGCCTGGGCGTTGAGTGAAACATAGCTTGGATGGTGTGTACAGGTACAGCTGCCCATGCAGCTTCAACACGATACCACAGATCATCAAGAGTAGTGACTGGTGTATTGTGACGAGCCAGTTACTCGGCCACCAATGACCAGATGTTTTCAGTAGGTGAGAGATCTGGAGAATGTGCTAGCCAGGGCAGCAGTCGAACATTTTCTGTATCCAGAAAGACCCGTACAGGACCTGCAACATGCGGTCGTGCATTATCCTGCTGAAATGTAGGGTTTCGTAAGGATCGAATGAAGGGTAGAGTCATGGGTCGTAAAACATCTCAAATGTAACGTCCACTGTTCAAAGTGCTGTCAGTGCGAACACAAGGTGGCCGAGACGTGTAACCAATGGCACCCCATACCATCACGCCAGTATGGCGATGACGAATACACGCTTCCGATGTGCGTTCACCGCGATGGCGCCAAACACGGATGCGACCATCGTGATGCTGTAAACAGAACCTGCATTCATCCGAAAAAATGACGTTTTGCCATTCACGTTCGTCGTTGAGTAAACCATCGCAGGCGCTCCTGTCTGTGATGCAGCGTCAAGGGTAACCGCAGCCATGGCCTCCGAGCTGATAGTCCATGCTGCTGGAAACGTAGTCGAACTGTTCGTGCAGATGGTTGTTGTCTTGCAAACGTCCCCATCTGTTGACTCATGGATCGAGACGTGGCTGCGCGATCCGTTACAGCCATGCGGATAGGTTGCCTGTCATCTCGACTGCTAGTGATACGAGGCCGTTGAGATTCAGCACGGCGTTCCGTATTACCCTCCTGAAGCCACCGATTCCATATTGTGCTAACAGTCAGTGGATCTCGACCATTCCGAGCAGCAATGTTGCGATACGATAAACCACAATCGCGATAGGCCACAATCCGACCTTTATCAAAGTCGGAAACGTAATGGTACGCATTTCTCCTCCTTACACGAGGCATCACAACAACGTTCACAAGGCAACGCTGGTCAACTGCTGTTAGTGTATGAGAAATCGGTTGGAAACTTTCCTCATGTCAGCAAGTTTTAGGTGTCGCCACCGGCGCCAACCTTGTGTGAATGCTCTGAAAAGCTAATCATTTGCATAACACGGCATCTTGTTCCTGTCGGTTAAATTTCGCGTCTGTAGCACGTCATCTTCGTGTTGTAGCAATTTTAATGGCCAGTAGTGTACTTTCTGTAGATGCTCACGATAGTACGAGGGCTATCCACGAAGTAAATTACGTTTTGGAATGAAAAATAAAAAAAGTATTGGAAATTTTTTTTTATTATATACAGATGAAACCACACTTCAATGCTACTTTTCTACGTAGTTGCCATTTAAATTAAGGCGCTTATCGTAGCGATGGACGAGCTTGGAAAATCTTTCGTCGTAAAATTCGGCCGCCTGCGCCTTCAACCACGTGGTTACCTCTCCTTGAAGCTGTGCGTCGTCATCAAAACGCTGCATAGCCAACCACTTCTTCATTGCTGGGAATAAGTGGAAGTCGCTCGGTGCCAGGTCGGGACTGTACGGCGGATAAGGAAACAACTCCCACTTAAAAGATTCGAGAACTTCACGAGTGGCATTTGCCGTTTGGGCCCTGGCGTTGTCGTGAATCAGCAAGATCTTTGAGCCCAACTTTCCCCTGCGCTTGTTTTGTATTGCTCTTCTGAGGTTGTACAGAGTTTGGCAATACCTTTGAGAGTTTATTGTAGTGCCTCTTTCCAGGAAATCCACAAAAATCGTATTTCTACCGGGTTACTGTTTAACCACGTGGTTGAAGGCGCAGGCGGCCGAATTTTACGACGAAGGAATTTCCAAGCTCGTCTATCACTACGATAAGTGCCTTAATTTAAATGGCAACTATGTAGAAAAGTATTATTCAAGTGTGGTTTTCATCTGTATATAATAAGAAAAATTTCTAATACTTTATTTATTTTTAATTCCAAAACGTAATGTACTTTGTGGATAGCCCTCGTAGCACGTGATCAACCGACCAGCTCCGCAGTTTCTCGTTCCAAGTCGTAGCCCCTAACACACTCTGTTTTGTCAACAACTCTTATGACAATGGGCTTTCCAATTTGTGGCCCGTATCATGGCTAGAATCGTCATTCGCCTCTGCTCCACTTACATACTTTCCTTACCACGTCACTTGTCTGCAACTCCAACAGGAGACATTCAGTTTATTGGTCAGCAGTGGTGATAGTGTTCTGGCTGGTGACAGTATTTCCATTTAATATTTGATCATTTTGTATGGGACTATAGGTCAGATTTTCTTCAGCGAATTAGCGTTAAGAATATTAGCGACCGCTAAGTATGGGCACCAGTTACTGACCTTCGTACACTGATTCTGGCGCCATCCACTTTAGTGGCAGGTTCATCTGGTTGACGCTCCGGTAATACTGCTCCACCTCGCGTGACAATCCAAAATCGGATATCTTGACTACGTCACCTGCAGAGAGGAAGCAGAGAACAACGTTAATCGACAGTCATTTTTGCGGCTCACTGTTGTGTGAAAGTGTAACAGCGATCAGTCGAAATACGAGGGTTGGAACTTTAATAGTGGCAACTATTTATCTACAGCTGCCGGCCAGGTGGCGGAGCGGTTCTAGGCGCTACAGTCTGGAGCCGCGAGACAACTACGGTCGCAGTATCGAATCCTGCCTCGGGCATGGATGTGTGTGATGTCCTTAGGTTAGTTAGGTTTAAGTAGTTCTAAGTCCTAGGGGACTGATGACCTCAGAAGTTAAGTCCCATAGTGCTCAGAGCCATTTGAACCATTTATTTACAGCTTGTACAAAATAGATACGTGTTTCAAAGTTCTACTGACCTTCAAAGTAGTCACTAGCATTGTGTATAGCTCGTTGCCAGCGATGTGGAAGTCGTAGGATACTCTTAGCAGTGCCAGTTGTGTTGACAGTTCGAGTGGCGCGGTCTATTGCCCGACGAATTTGTAACAGTTTTGAAGCGAATGCCGTGAAGTGTTTCCTTCAGTTTAGAAATCGAGTTGAACTCACGAGAGCTTAAGTCAGGGGAGTGCAGTAGGTGGTATAGCTTTTAGGAGCCCCATCAGTCAAACAAATCAGTAACAGCTTGCACTATATGTGCTTGAGCATTGACCTGCAAAATGGTGGTCAGGTCCTGCAGAAAGTGTCATCACTTCTGTCTCTAAGCTGGTCGTAGATTGTCATCCAAAAATGAACAGCATAGAGACAGAAGTGATGACACTTTCTGCAGGACCTGACCATCATTTTGCAGGTCAATGCTCAAGCACACACAGTGCAAGCTGTTACTGATTTGTTTGACTGATGGGGCTGCTAAGTGCTATACCACCTACTGCACTCCCCTGACTTAAGCCCTCGTGGGTTCAACTCGATTTCTAAACTGAAGGAAACACTTCACGGCATTCGCTTCAGAACTGTTACAAATTCATCGGGCAATACACCGCAGAGCTCGAACTGTCAACACAACTGGCACTGCCAAGAGTATCCTACGACTTCCACATCGCTGGCAACGGGTTGTACACAATGCTGGTGACTACTTTGAAGGTCAGTAAAACTTTGAAACACGTATCTGTTTTGTACGAGCTGTAAGTAAATAGTTGCCACTATTAAAGTTCCAAGCCTCGTATTTCATTAGCTCCTCCCAATGCTCACATAGTGTGAGGTGAAAGTTCTTGGTCTCAAACGCAGATGGCATAGAGACAATTCATAAAGGACATTTTAGACAGCGGTGACAAAGTCATAGGGTACTCATTTTATTTAATCGTGTCCAAACCATAGACAACCCACACATTACATATACACACAAGCACAAATACAACACACATATGTATAAATAAAACAAACCCAAAATGGGGAGTCACATTACAATATAAAGACAAACACAGTATATACAGGGTTATTACAAATGATTGAAGCGATTTCACAGCTCTACAATAACTTTATTATTTGAGATATTTTCACAATGCTTTGCACACACATACAAAAACTCAAAAAGTCTTTTTAGGCACTCACATATGTTCGATATGTGCCCCTTTAGAGATTTGGCAGACATCAAGACGATAATCAAGTTCCTCCCACACTCGGCGCAGCATGTCCCCATCAATGAGTTCGAAAGCATCGTTGATGCGAGCTCGCAGTTCTGGCACGTTTCTTGGTAGAAGAGGTTTAAACACTGAATCTTTCACGTAACCCCACAGAAAGAAATCGCATGGGGTTAAGTCGGGAGAGCGTGGAGGCCATGACACGAATTGCTGATCATGATCTCCATCACGACCGATCCATCGGTTTTCCAATCACCTGTTTAAGAAATGCCGAACATCGCGATGGAAGTGCGGTGGAGCACCATCCTGTTGAAAGATGATGTCGGCGCTGTCGGTCTCCAGTTGTGGCATGAGCCAATTTTCCAGCATGTCCAGATACACGTGTCCTGTAACGTTTTTTTCGCAGAAGAAAAAGGGGCCGTGAACTTTAAACCGTGAGATTGCACAAAACACGTTAACTTTTGGTGAATTGCGAATTTGCTGCACGAATGCGTGAGGATTCTCTATCGCCCAGATTCGCACATTGTGTCTGTTCACTTCACCATTAAGAAAAAATGTTGCTTCATCACTGAAAACAAGTTTCGCACTGAACGCATCCTCTTCCATGAGCTGTTGCAAGCGCGCCGAAAATTCAAAGCGTTTGACTTTGCCATCGGGTGTCAGGGCTTGTAGCAATTGTAAACGGTAAGGCTTCTGCTTTAGCCTTTTCCGTAAGATTTTCCAAACCGTCGGCTGTGGTACGTTTACCTCCCTGCTCGCTTTATTCGTCGACTTCCGCGGGCTACACGTGAAACTTGCCCGCACACGTTCAACCGTTTCTTCGCTCACTGCAGGCCGACCCGTTGATTTACCCTTACAGAGGCATCCAGAAGCTTTAAACTGCGCATACCATCGCCGAATGGAGTTAGCAGTTGGTGGATCTTTGTTGAACTTCGTCCTGAAGTGTCGTTGCACTGTTATGACTGACTGATGTGAGTGCATTTCAAGCACGACATACGCTTTCTCGGCTCCTGTCGCCATTTTGTCTCGCTGCGCTCTCGAGCGCTCTGGCGGCAGAAACCTGAAGTGCGGATTCAGCCGAACAAAACTTTATGAGTTTTTCTACGTATCTGTAGTGTGTCGTGACCATATGTCAATGAATGGAGCTACAGTGAATTTATGAAATCGCTTCAATCATTTGTAATAGCCCTGTATATCATATCACGTCGCGCCAAAATTCATCGCATTTAAGTGCCACTGCCGTAGCGTTTGCCAGATCTTCTTTCCTGCACACTTCCCCCATGTTGCTGCATTCCAGGAGGTGGTCCATTGTTTGGGTCTGTCCGCACTGGCACGTGTCCATCCCGTCTCAGTATCCACATTTACACATGTTTACGTTGCATCTGCCCACCCCAGTTCGTAGGCGGTTGAGGGTTCTCCATAATGGCCATTTTAGTTCATTTCCAGAGGCCAGTTCATCGTTGGGTGAGATTAGAGGTGCCTGGTCTCCAGTAGGCAGTGTTGCTTGCCATTTTGACAGTCTGGCCTTTTGTTTTGAGGTTTCGAGTGGTTGAACTGAGGTGAGGAAACTCCGTCTTGATTTTAGACGCGTGTGTGGAGGGTTTTGTCCGAAGAGAGGATGGCGCTGGTCGCGCAGCTGCTTGAGGCGCTCTGCTTCGCTTACTATAGCTCGTCTGATGTTGGGTGGAGCTATGCCACTAAGTAAATAAAGTTGGCTAACCGACGTACGTAAAGTATGTGGGTCGGCACCCCATTTTGTGGAGATGAGTTTACTCAGGAGGTTGTTTCTTGTTGATAGTTTGCCCCTTACCTTGTCTGCATGATGTCCGTAAGTAAGGGTGCGATCAAGGGTGACGCCTAAATAACAAGGAGTGCTGCTGAACGCGATCCGTTGGTTGTTCCACGTGATGTTTAGGGTACGTTTGGCGTCTCGGTTTCGAAGATGGAATAGGCAGGATAATGGTTTTGCTGCGTTCGGGCGTAGGCAGTTGGTTTCGTAGTATGGCGTTAGACCGTTGAGGGCATTCGTAAGGCTAATTTCTATGTCGTTAAAGTCCCGACCCTGCACGGCTATTGCAAGGTCGTCCTCGTAAGCAAAGCTCCTAGTCCCTGGTGCAACTGCTTGATCATTCACATATATGTTGGAAAGAGTGGGTGCGAGGACACTGCCTTGGGGTAGTCCATTTTTCTGGATACGCCATCGGCTTCGCTTCCCTCCTAGGTTTACGATAGGATACTGATATATACATATACAGATTGCAGTGGCATCGCATACACAATGTAGAAAAGGGTAGTGTATTGGCGCGGCTGTTATTTGTTTTGAGGAGATTCTCGTGAAAAGGTTTTCGACGTGATTCTGGCCGCACGACGGAATTTAACAGACTTACAACGCGGAATGGTACACCGAAGAGCCAAAGAAACTCGTACACCGGCCTAATATAGTGTAGGGCCCCCCTTCTAACAGCCGTGTTCCTCAAGTCTCTAGAGAAACGGAAGGTTCCAAATGGTTGGAAAAGAGCACAGGTAGTTCCAGTTTTCAAGTAGGGTCGTCGAGTAATGCCCAAAACTATAGGCCTATATCTCTGACATCGATGTGTTGTAGAATTTTTGGAACACGTTTTTTGCTAGCGTATCATGTGATTTCTGGAAACCCAGGATCTACTCTGTAGGAATCAACATGGATTTCACAAACAGCGATCGTGTGATTCCCAATTCGCTTTATTTGTTCACGAGACCCAGGAAATATTAGATACATGCTCCCAGGTAGATGCCATTTTCCTTGACTTCCGGAAGGCGTTCGATACAGTTCCGCACTGTCGCCTGATAAACAAAGTAAGAGCATACGGAATATCAGACCAGCTGTGTGGCTGGATTGAAGAGTTTTTTTCAGATAAAACACAGCATATTGTTCTCAATAGAGAGACGTCTACAGACGTTAAAGTAACCTCTGGCGTGCCACAGGGGAGTGTTTTATATATATATATATTGTGAAAAGCAATGGTCCCATAACACCGCATGGAACTTCTGACACTATCTGCTAGGTCATATATATATATATATATATAGCTCTCCATGCTACTCTATCCTGTGCAAGCTTCTTCATCTCCCAGTACCTACTGCAACCTACATCCTTCTGTATCTGTTTAGTGTATTCATCTCTTGGTGTCCCTCTACGATTGTTACCCTCCACGCTGCCCTCCAATCCTAAATTGGTGATCCCTTGATGCCTCAGAACATGTCCTACCAACCGATCCCTTCTTCTAGTCAAGTTGTGCCACAAACTTCTCCCCAAACGTATTCAATACCTCCTCATTAGGTATGTGATCTACCCATCTAATCTTCAGCATTCTTCTGTAGCACCACATATCGAAAGCTTCTATTCTCTTCTTGTCCAAACTAGTTATCGTCCATGTTTCATTTCCATACATGGCTACACTCCATACAAATACTTTCAGAAACGACTTCCTGACACTTAAATCTATACTCGATGTTAACAAATTTCTCTTCTTCAGAAACGCTTTCCTTGCCATTGCTAGTCTACATTTTATATCCTCTCTACTTCGACCATCATCAGTTATTTTGCTCCCCAAATAGCAAAACTCCTTTACTACTTTGTCTCATTTCCTAACCTAATTCCCTCAGCATCACCCGACTTAATTCGACTACATTCCATTATCCTCGTTTTGCTTTTGTTGATGTTCATCGTATATCCTCCTTTCAAGACACTATCCATTCCGTTCAACTGCTCTTCCAAGTCCTTTGCTGTCTCTGACAGAATTACAATGTCATTGGTGAACCCCAAAATTTTTATTTCTTCTCCATGGATTTTAATACCTACTCCGAATTTTTCCTTTGTTCCCTTAACTGCTTGCTCAATATACAGGTTGAATAACATCGGGGACAGACTACAACCCTGTCTCACACCCTTCCCAACCACTGCTTCTCTTTCATGTCCCTCTTAAAACTGCCATCTGGTATCTGTACAAATTGTAAATAGCCTTTCGCTCCCTGCATTTTACCCTTGCCACCTTCAGAATTTGAAAGAGAGTATTCCAGTCAACATTGTCAAAAGCTTTCTCTAAGTCTACAAATGCTAGAAATGTAGGTTTGCCTTTCCTTAATCCACCTAATACCCATAAATTGTGGGGTGGGAGGTGATGAGCTCTGACGCCGTGTGCCGTGCGAGATTAGCCGAGCGGCCTCAGGTGCTGCAGTCATGGACTGTGCGGCTGGTCCTGGCTTAGGTTCCTCCCTCAGGTATGGGTGTGTGTGTGTTTGTGCTTAGGATAATTTAGCTTCAGTAGTGTGTCAGCGTAGGGACTGGTGACCTTAGCAGTCCCATAAGATTTCACACACATTTTTTCTGACGCCATGTCCAGTCACAACCCTGACCTTGTGACATGGTGCATTATCTTGTTGAAAATTCCATTGCCATCGGGCAACATCATCATCTTGAAGGGGTGTACGTGGTCTGCAGTCAGTGTACAATACTCCTCAGTCGTTAAGTTGCCTTGCACGAGCTCCACTGGGCCCTGGATATCCACGTGAATATTCCACAGAGCACGATGAAGGCACCACCAGCTTGTCTCTGCCCCCCAGTACAGGTGTCAGTGGGCTGTCCTCCTGGAAGACGACAGATTCGCACCTCCCCATCAGCACAATGATGAAGTCGTAGGAATTCATCAGACTGTGCAACACTATGCCACTGCACCAACGTCCATTGCCAATGGTCACATGCCTATTTGAGCCGTAGTAGCTGATGTCATGGTGTTAACACTAGCACAGGCATGGGTCATCAGCTGTGGAGGCCTGTTGTTAGGAGTGTTCAGTGCACCATGCGTTCAAACACACTTGTGCTCTGCCCAGCATTAAAGTCTGATGCTAGTTCCGCCACAGTTTTACCACTGTCCAACCTACGATGTCTGAGGTTTGTTATGAGGGGCAGCCACCCAACTCCACAATGTCCGGATGTGGTTTCACCTTGGTTTCACCACATGTTGAAGAAACTCACCACAGCACTCCTCAAACACTCAAGTCCTGCAGTTTCCAAAATGCTTGTGCCGAGCCTCTGGGCCATCAGAATCTGTCGTCAGTCAGACTCAAAAAAATGGTTCAAATGGCTCTGAGCACTATGGGACTTAACATCTGAGGTCATCAGTCCCCTAGAACTTAGAACTACTTAAACCTAACTAACCTAAGGACATCACACACATCCACGCCTGAGGCAGGATTCAAACCTGCGACCGTAGGGGTTGCTCAGTTCCAGACTGTAGCGCCTAGAACTGCAAGGCCACTCCGGTCGGCGGTCAGACTCAGGTAGACTGCCCACCTTCCCCATTCTACACACAGACAGCACGCTCACTGACTCTATATGCACCGTGTGTGTGTCTGACTAACAGGCATTCCTTGTCAAGCGACACTGCTACCATGGGTTTATATCGATAGTAGGTCGTTGGTCATAATGTTCTGTCTGATCATTGTAAACAGATTAATTTTCTATTTATATAAAGGGACTATGTTATCTTGCCGCATTGGTTCCCGTCAGATCACCAAAGTTAAGTGCTGTGGAGCTGTGCTAGCACTTGGATGGGTGACCATCTGGTCTGCTGAGCGCTGTCGGCAAGCGGGGTGCACTCAGCCCTTGTGGGGCAAACTGGGGAGCTACTTGATTGAGAAGTAGTGGCTCCGGTTTCGGCAACTGACATAAGGCCGGGAGACCGGAGTCCTGATGACATGCCCCTCCATATCCGCATACAGTGACGCCTGTTGTTTGAGGACGACCTGGCGGCCAGTCGGTACCTTTGGGCCTTCATGGCCTGTACAGGAGGAGTTAATGTTTACTATGTTATCTTTAGACAAGTGTTTTCGATGCCTTCTGCATTGTTTGCTCCAATGGTTCAAATGGCTCTGAGCACTATGGGACTTAACTGCTGAGGTCATCAGTCCCCTACAACTTAGAACTAATTAAACCTAAGTAACCTAAGGACATCACACACATCCATGTCCGAGGCAGGATTCGAACCTGCGACCGTAGCAGTCACGCAGTTCCAGACTGTAGTGCCTAGAACCGCTCGGCCACAGTGGCCGGCCATTGTTTATTCGTGGATGAAATGCACAATTGACTAAATGGATGCAGTTACGATAAGAAAGTTTATGTCTGACCTTTCCAATTTTCCCTCATACTATGTGCAATATGGGGTCGCACCAGTAACACAGTGGTCAGTGCGGCTCACTTTCATGCCGGGGACCTGTGTTCAATTCCTGGTACCGGCAGGTACGGTGGGCTCCGAGCCTCAAGAGGCTACATGGCTGGGTAGTTCGTCGTCCTGAGGTCCAGACGGAGAGCGGTGTGCTGACATCATGCCTCTCCATACTATATCCGATGATGCCACTGGTACAGAATGACGCGGCGGTCGGTCGGCCCGACTGGCTCTTCATCTACATCTACATGACTACTCTGTAATTCACATTTAAGTGCTTGGCAGAGGGTTCATCGAACCACAATCATACTATCTCTCTACCATTCCACTCCCGAACAGCGCGCGGAGAAAACGAACACCTAAACCTTTCTGTTAGAGCTCTGATTTATCTTATTTTATTTTGATGGTCATTCCTACCCATGTAGGTTGGGCTCAACAAAATATTTTCGCATTCGCAAGAGAAAGCTGGTGACTGAAATTTTGTAAATAGATCTCGCCGCGACGAAAAACGTCTTTGTTTTAATGATTTCCATCCCAACTCGCGTATCATATCTGCCACACTCTCTCCCTTATTACGTGATAATACAAAACGAGGTGCCCCTTTTTGCACCCTTTCGATGACCTTCATCAATCCCACCTGGTAAGGATCCCACACCGTGCAGCAATATTCTAACACAGGACGAACGAGTGTAGTGTAAGCTGTCTGCCATCAATCCCACCTGGTAAGGATCCCACACCGCGCAGCAATATTCTAACAGAGGACGAACGAGCGTAGTGTAAGCTGTCTATTTAGTGGATTTGTTGCATCTTCTAAGTGTCCTGCCAATGAAACGCAACCTTTGGCTCGCCTTCCCCACAATATTATCTATGTGGTCTTTCCAACTGAAGTTGTTCGTAATTTTAACACCCAGGTACTTAGTTGAATTGACAGCCCTGAGAATTGTACTATTTATCGAGTAATCGAATTCTAACTGATTCCTTTTGGAACTCATGTGGATCACCTTAACATTTCGTTATTTAGCGGCAACTGCCACCTGCCACACCATACAGCAATCTTTCCTAAACCGCTTTGCAACTGATACTGGACTTCAGATGACCTTACTAGACGGTAAATTACAGCATCATCTGCGAACAACCTAAGAGAACTGCTCAGATTGTCACTCAGGTCATTCATATAGATCAGGAACAGCAGAGATCCCAGGACGCTTCCCTGGGAAACACCTGATATCACTTAAATTTTACTCAATGATTTGCCATCTATTACTACGAACTGCGACCTTCCTGACAGGAAATCACGAATCCATTCGCACAACTGAGACGATACCCCATAGGCCCGCAGCTTGATTAGAAGTCGCTTGTGAGGAACGGTGTCAAAAGCTTTCCGGAAATCTAGAATCACGGATTCAACTTGAGATCCCCTGTCGATAACAGCCATTACTTCGTGCGAATAAAGAGCTAACTGCGTTGCACAAGAACGATGTTTTCTGAAACTATGCTGACTACGTATCAATAGATCGTTCCCTTCGAGGTGATTCATAATGTTTGAATACAGTATATGCTACAAAACCCTACTGCAAACCGACGTCAATGATATAGGTCTGTAGTTGGATGGATTACTCCTACTACCCTTCTTAAACACTGGTGCGACCTGCGCAATTTTCCAATCTGTAGGTACAGATCTATCGATGAGCGAGCGGTTGTATATGATTGCTAAGTAGGGAGCTATTGTATCAGCGTAATCTGAAAGGAACCTAATCGGTATACAATCTGGACCTGAAGACTTGCTCATATCAAGCGATTTGAGTTGCTTCGCAACCCCTAAGGTATATACTTCCAAGAAACTCATGCTAGCAGCTGTTCGTGTTTCAAATTCTGGAATATTCCATTCGTCTTCCCTGGTGAAGGAATTTCGGAAAACTGCGTTCAGTAACTCCGCTTTAGCGGCACAGTCGTCGGTAACAGTGCCGTCCACACTGCGCAGCGAAAGTATTGACTGCGTCTTGCCGCTTGTGTACTTTACATACGACCAGAATTTCTTCGGATTTTCTACCAAATTTCGAGACAATGTTTCGCTTTAGCGGCACAGTCGTCGGTAACAGTGCCGTCCGCACTGCGTAGCGAAGGTATTGACTGCGTCTTGCCGCTTGTGTACTTTAAATACGACCAGAATTTCTTCGGATTTTCTACCAAATTTCGAGACAATGTTTCGTTGTGGAACCTATTAAATGCATCTCGCATTGAAGTCCGTGCCAAATTTCGCGCGTCTGTAAATTTTAGCCAATCTTCGGGGTTTTCGCGTTATTTTGAACTTCGCATGCTTTTTCCATTGTCTCTGCAACAGCGTTCGGACCTGTTTTGTGTACCATGGGGGATCCGCGTAGTGGTCGGCCAAGATGTGTCACTACTCCAGAAGTCATTGCAAAAGTGCACAAAATGGTCCCAGAGAATCGTCAATTGAAGTGCATGAAATTGCTCACTCTTGCCAAATGTCATCAGAAAGGGTGTATCACATTTTAACTGAATAGCTAGAAATGAAAAAAAATTATCTGCAAGATGGGTGTCATGACTCTCGACGCTGCATCAAAAACGCACGAGAATGGACCACTATTGGAACAATGTTTGGCCCATTTTAGGAGATACGAGCAAGATTTTTTGCGCCGGTTTGTGATCACAGATGAAACTTCGGTGCACTAGTATACCCCAGAGACAAAAAGTCAAAGCACTGGAAACAGGCTGATTCTCCTCCACCAAAGAAAGAAAAGACAATTCCTTCGGCGGGAAAGGTTCTGGGATGCGAAGGGGAGTCTGTTTGTATATTATCTCCCCACTGGGCAAACAATTACAGGAGGATACTATGCTGACCTCCTGGAGAAATTGCAACAAAAGATACGCGAAAAAAGGCCAGAATTAGCAAGGAAGAAAGTCATCTCCCATTAAGAGAGGATTAAGAGGGGATCTCAATTTGATTCCGTATTTCTGGATTCCCGGAAAGCTTTTGACACCGTTCCTCACAAGCGACTTCTAATCAAGCTGCGGGCCTATGGAGTATCGTCTCAGTTGTGCGACTGGATTCGTGATTTCCTGTCACGAAGGTCGCAGTTCGTAGT
Organism: Schistocerca piceifrons; assembly: GCF_021461385.2. Classification (NCBI taxonomy): domain Eukaryota; kingdom Metazoa; phylum Arthropoda; class Insecta; order Orthoptera; family Acrididae; genus Schistocerca; species Schistocerca piceifrons. Next base: position 47,890,192 of record NC_060147.1, on the reverse strand, counting down.
AATAGACGGCAAATCATCGAGTGAAACTGAAGTGATATCAGGTGTTCCCCAGGGAAGCGTCCTGGGACCTCTGCTGTTCCTGATCTATATAAATGACCTGAGTGACAATCTGAGCAGTTCTCTTAGGTTGTTCGCAGATGATGCTGTAATTTACCGTCTAGTAAGGTCATCCGAAGTCCAGTATCAGTTGCAAAGCGGTTTAGGAAAGATTGCTGTATGGTGTGGCAGGTGGCAGTTGCCGCTAAATAACGAAAAGTGTGAGGTGATCCACTTGACTTCCAAAAGAAATCCGCTGGAATTAAATTACTCGGTAAATAATACAATTCTCAAGGCTGTCAATTCAACTAAGTACCTGGGTGTTAAAATTACGAACAACTTCAGTTGGAAAGACCACATAGATAATACTGTGGGGAAGGCGAGCAAAAGGTTGCGTTTCATTGGCAGGACACTTAGAAGATGCAACAAGTCCACTAAAGAGACAGTTTACACTACACTCGTTCGTCCCGCGCGGTGTGGGATCCTTACCAGGTGGGATTGACGGAGGACATCGAAAGGGTGCAAAAAAGGGCACCTCGTTTTGTATTATCACGTAACAGGGGAGAGAGTGTGGCAGATATGATAAGCGAGTTGGGATGGAAGTCATTAAAGCAAAGACATTTTTCGTCGCGGCGATATCTATTTACGAAATTTCAGTCACCAACTTTCTCTTTCGAATGCGAAAATATTTTGTTGAGCCCAACCTAGATAGGTAGGAATGATCATCAAAATAAAATAAGAGAAATGAGAGCTCGAACAGAAAGGTTTAGGCGTTCGTTTTGCCCGCGCGCTGTTCGGGAGTGGAATGGTAGAGAGATAGTATGATTGTGGTTCGATTAACCCTCTGTCAAGCGCTTAAATGTGAATTGCAGAGTAATCATGTAGATGTAGATGTGGAAGGCAATGCGCGCCCGCACAAATGTGCCGTCACCGTGGCAAAATTACACAAACTAAGGTGTGAATTGTTGCCACACCTGTCTTATTCGTCTGATATCGCTCCGTCAGACTTCCATCTCTTCCCAAAACTCGAAATTTTCCTTGGTAGACGAAGATTCACTTCAAACGAAGAATTTATTGCCAGAGTTGACAACTATTTTTCAGGCCTGGAGGAAACTCATTTTCGAGATGGGATCAAGGCACAGGAAAATCAAAATGCTTCAAATGGCTCTGAGCACTATGGGACTTAACATCTGAGGTCATCAGTCCCCTAGAATTTAGAACTACGTAAACCTAACTAACCTAAGGACATCACACACATCCATGCCGGAGGCAGGATTCGAACCTGCGACCGTAGCAGTCGCGCGGTTCCGGGCTGAAGCGCCTAGAACCGCTCGGCTACCGCGGCCGGCACAGGAATATCGTTGGACCAAGTACATTAATCTACAAGGAGACTACATTTAAAAAAGAAAAGTTTCAGTGATCTACGTACTTTTTATTCTATTCTGTTCTGAGAACTTTTCAAACCACCCTCGTAATAAAAAACTGATTAAATTTAGAGCAGAGAATACCTTTGAGGCAGTTCCTGGCAGCGAGGTCCCTGTGCACGCAGTTCATGGACTCGAGGTAGCACATACCGTGTGCCACGTCACGGCACATAGCGACCAGCTGGTGAGGAAGCAGCGACCTGCCATTCTTGCGAAGGTACTGACGGAGCTGTCCATCTGCGAGGAAAATCCAGGTATCAGGTGACACACAAGTACTGTAGTTCACTCCATGCAGAGAGGTGGCCCAATTTTCAGCCGTTCTGTATATCCCCCTCCATTAAGGGGGGTAGGACGTCAAACGGGCCGACTTATAGCAGGTGAGGCACCACAGGACATTTTAATTTCCACTGTCTTTACTTTCACAAATAAATTCATAAAAAATTGTCAGCATGACCAAGAAGTATTCAAGATTCACACTGATAGCAGTGGATGTTGAAAAACATAACAAAAGCAATTTGTTTTATATGTGAAATTCGACCATTTTTTCCGTTACCATTGGCTGCATTAATTGCTTTAGGTACACTTTTCTTCATAAGTAAGAGAGATTCTTCAATGAGTTTTCCACAGCATACAAATCGTACTTAAAGGAGTATGAAGCACTAGAATTTATTTAATTTATAAAAAAATGACTGAGTTACTACATTTTAAACTTCATGTTTAGAAAAAACTCAAATTTTATAGTTAATTAGTCCATTTTTACCACAATTTTTAATAGATTTGGAAAATCCTAGAGTTTTGCATTAAGGAGTTTGTGTTTAATAAGCATACCAAGGTTGATAGTAATAGGATATTTATTTTGGCTGCTACATGTACCTAAGTACAGAAAATTGTGTTTTGCGTAAAATGCTCGTGGAAGTTTCTGCTTGTATTTGGCATTCTTTTAGAACTGTCCAGCACCATAAGCAGGTTCTTTTTCGTTTCCAATATCAGTTTCCTTCCTCTTCAAATTCCTATGATGCACTGATTTATCTGCTTTCACTACATGCTCTCTGTCTACCGCATACAAAGCTTTGATACAGTTCACTCCGGGATTAATTCCCATTTTCTCTAATACATATTTCCTGCTTTGCACACCGTCATTAAAACATCAAACTGCGTCATAAACACCAATAGCAAGTGCATTTCTTCCCACAAAAACAGTTTTTGGCAATCTTTCCCATACACATTGGTTAAAACTTTCATTTGGGTTTTGGGTACCACCATGAAGGCATTTCTTCAGTAAGTTTTCATTTGCAAGGTCCCTGAATATAGGTTTGATGGCCTCCATTACAGCAGTTGGTAGAGAATTCCTATGATGATATTCTTCACCACCAGCAATTGACCTTCGGTAGCCAGACCATGATTCACTTCCTTTGGGCATAAGTTGTGGATAGGGTTATTGTCTGTGGACATTTTGTGGAAATATAAGGCCCAAACTGCTTGCTTCATATTTTTCAAGGCATCCTGTGCGATAATATGCCACAAACGAACACAAAACAACACAGCAAAATGAAAATTGTGTCGAAAATCACAGCACCACACTTCACACTTGTCAAAACATAGAACAAACAAAACCAGCGATCAAAACAACGCATGCCCAAAGCAGCAGAGAAAGTATCGATATCGATAGTCCTTTGTTTCACGTATGACTATCTTTGGCACAAATATTACATTAGAATTCTACAGAGCGAAATACACTAAGGTATGACAGAAGAATGCTGTGCAGAGGGGCGTGGCGCTGCAACTTCATACACTTAAGACCAAATTACGTACCTTATAACTCCTCAAATATATATGTTTTATACATCAAATTATTCAAGAAGATGTGCGCTACAAAATAAGCATATTTTTGAAAAATCTATTTTTTTTAATTTTTGACGTCCTATCCCCCTTAACCGCAAACTGTCAATAAGGTTCATTCTCTCTTCAAGTTGCTAGCAGCGATTTACAACTAGACTGCGAGAATCTCCCTCCCACCCGCTGCACTGTTGTCATATTGCGCGGCAGTGTGTTTCATTCACAGGACGACTGAATTGTTGATTCGCTTTTCGATGTTATTTTCTTGTAGCTATATGGCTGTGAGTATGTTTCTGTAAATGCTTTGGTGCGATTTCCGAATAAATACTTTAGGTGACTACAATATACGTGAAGAACTTTGTAAGCAAGCGAGTAGGTTTATTTATTGCTTTTACAATTTTTTCAAACATTGATCCGAAAGTGGGATTCCTATTTTTGACATTTTGAAAGCGCAATAATGATCCGCAGAAGCATGTGTCAGCAAAAGCATTGCACAGGGAATAGTAAATGAAAATATCAGAGGTGTACAAATCTCAGGAAAATCTGGTTTCATGCCGCCTGGAAAGCATCGAAATTGCAAAAAATCTGTAAGAAAAATGGATGGTTTTGACAACGATATATAAAAATGCTCTGAATTTGAAATGTATATGAGTAGAGAATATTCGAGATTACAAAAGCTTGTTTCTAATATGCATGAGAAAATTGGCTTCAAAGCCATCAACTCAAAGCATTTAAAAAGACATTGGTTGCAAGTAAGTTAAGAACAGGGTTTTTATTGAAAGAAGTGACATGGTTGCAACACAAACAACAACCCTCATGAAGATGCACAATGCAAGAGAAGGAGGTAGTTCAAACCGTATTATCTCGATGAAACATGGGTGAATTGGAAAAATTCCATGAATACCTGTTGGTTAATGAGTGATGGTACTGTCGGTTTTAAAAATCCTATGGGAAAAGGGTCTCGGATAATTATTCTCTTCTTCTGATTTTATTGTTGAGAGTAAACCTGTATTTAGATGTAAGAACATAAGCAGTGACTGTTATGCGGAATATAAAGCTCTCAGTTTCAAGAAGTGGTTCAGAGAACAATTTTTGCCATATTTTGCTTCGAATTCGCTCATTGTGATTTCCGCGCCTGTTATCGTTCAGCTATTACAAAGAAAACACGAAATATGAACACAACAAAAGAGCATATTGTGCTCTGGCTTCAAAATAAAAATATTCTGCACAGTTTAGGCCAGACTAGTGACGAACATTTACAGCTCGTTAACGTATATAGGTAACGCGATGGAATGTACAAATTTGGCCTTCTTGCACCTGAATGTGGTCACAGCAATTTTACGTTTGCCCGCACATTACTGTCAGTATAATCCGACAGAATTAATTTTGGCACAGGTTAAAATGTTGTGAGTGCAAGAAACAAAACATTCAAGTTAACAGACACTGAATCGCTTGTGGACGAAGTAACATACAACGTCTCCCTTCAGTGTGGGTACGCTGTGTGTGGCACACTGAAAAGCTTTGGAAAGAAGACGCTGATAGGGAGATGAAGATGGATAAATGCCTTGAACCCATCATACTAAATGTACAGTCAAGTGGTTCACACACGCCCTCTGATAGCAGTAACGTTGGTCTTATGATATAAACTTTGGAATAAGTGAAGTAATGCCGTTTCTTGGTTTTAAAGACTTACGCTATCAAAAATATGTTCATCAACATATCATTGCATACATATTACATGGGAACTTAATAACCTATACTGATTAGGAATTTGTTTCCTATGAAGTATGTAGACTATAATTTTCAACATGTTGCCCAAGGAGAATTTAAGCTTTCGCCAACGTGCTGTACACTCTATTTACCGGAGAGAGCACGGCTGGATAAAAACGTCAGAAACTCTGATATTGCTACAAGTGAACCCCTGCCGAGATATAGGTGCTTTCCGACGTTATCGGTCGAAATTCCCTCGAGTTATTCACAGAAGATGGCTAATTGTTTGCTTTTCCAATGGATTATAAAAAGTGTCTTTCACCATAATGTCGAAGGAGTCAGTTTACACTTGTAATGCCCGTTGAAAGCGAAAAATATGACAACACATTAATAATTTTTACGATAATCTTTTACTCTCGTGTCTGCTACCAGTAATTCTTTTTTTATACAGATTGATTTACATTTAACTGCAATCAGACAGTTTCATATACACGTATTTAAAAAATTATGTGCAGTACAATCAGCTGTCAATCATATGCACTGATTTAGAGTTAAGTTAATTTTCTTGTGTATTACAATTTTTACTTATAATACAGACCAAATCGCAATAAATTACAATTGTCGCAACCACCTTCGAATATCTTCACATCAGACAACCGACATTTTTGGAAAAATTGTACTTGTCGTCCTCACAAAGCTATGTCGACTATTCTCTCCTTCCAATGTCACACAGACAAATGTTGTGGAGTGGTAGATGGAACATCAAGATGTGGAGTAAGATTTCTCTCTTGTAGGCGATTGACTGAAATAGGTTTTAAAATGTATTCTTCTCCTCGTAGATTTGAAAATATTATATGATGTACCATAGCTAACTGTTGATTGCAGCATCACAGTTCGGCAACACAGACTTCGTTTGCCTGCTCTCTGTCACCACACATGCACAAACTCTTCCCCTCCAGGCTTGCCCACCCCTCCGCCTCAATGTACACAAGCGCCTTCCTATTTGACACAGACTATAACAGATGTAAACATATCGATAACTCTCAGAGCAGCGCCAGAGGCGAAGAGCAGTGATGTTGGGCGCGCACTTGATGGGTCAACACGAAGGTGTGCGATAAGCTGCACAGATGGTAGCTAAGGCGTCCCAAACTGAGCGCTCTGATATGAAGGACCGACCGCTGGAAAGGTTTATTCAGTCATGACATAAACACCTTCCACCTTATAGCAACAAATTAAGCTGATAGCAACTGGTCAATACGAACCTGACAATCTAAATGCTTGCATGACAATGGTGAATAACATATTGCGACATTCTTTCAGATATCTCCGTTGTCTCCTGTACTGGCCAACCAGTCGAACAGGTGCAGTGGTTAGCAGCTTGGACTCAAATTCAGAATGAAGATGGTTCAAGCCCACATCCGGCTATCCAGATGTGGGCTTTTTATGATTTCTGTAAATCACTCCAGGCAAGTGCCAGAATGGTTTTTTTCAACAGGCATGACCAGTCGCCATCTGTGACACAACCTGAGTTTGTGCCATAATGACCTCAATGTCGACGGACATTAAACCCAATCTTCCTTCCTTCCTGTATAGGGCATATCACACACTGAAGAACCAAAAAATATCACCGCCAGCTTCATAGCTTCTTGGTTCAGCAAGCCACCACCCTCCACATCCTGTGACGAGTCATTGACATCTGATATCTGGTTGGCCGCTCGTGGTTTGATCGTTCTTCAACCACTTTGGATACTCCCTTTGTCAGAAAAGTTCCAGGACAGGTACAGAAAAAAATAGAATATTTCACTTACAAAGTAGTGAACCTAGATCCTATCGAAGGTTCTCCATACACAGTTGCAAACGTTTCTGGAGGTATTAGAAGCAAGCAGGGGAATTTTCAAACGTGCTGCTTGTAAGCCTGTTGGGCGTCTGCGGTATCTCGCTGAAGGTTTCCTTTCAGGTGCTTTTCACTCACAAGAACAAGAAAAATCGCAAGACGAGAGGTCCGGCGAATACAGCAGATGTGGGATGGCAATAACAGAATGTGTGGCCACATACTCGGTGACAGATAAAGCAGTTCAGGATCTTGGATTATCATGCAGTAGGAACCAGTGCTAAGTATGCCACAATTGAGGACGTGTCTTCGAATTGCCCAATGCAAATGTTTCGAGACTTCTATGTAAAGAGTTTGGTTCACTGATTTCGAGGAACATATTCATGGCGAACTAATCCTTCACTAACAAAGAATGTGATCACCATTGTCTATGTTGTCAAAGGGTGTCGTTTGATTCTTTTGGAGGCTGGTGATCTAGGGCTCCACCATTCAGCACTTAGGCGCTTGTGGGAGGGTCATACTGGTTTCACCAACTTTCATCTCCAGCGGCTTTGAAAGAAATGTTGGATCCCTTCTGGCTATATCCAGTAGTTCAGTAGAAATTTTTCATCCTTGCTTTTTCTATTCATTTGTTAGTGTGTGACAGACGAGTTTTACATTAATTTTTCGAGTAGCATATATATATATATATATATATATATATATATATATATATATGAGAGTTCTGGACTAAAGAGCGTATCTTTTAAAAATTCCCTGTTTTGAAACCAAGATTTTAGTTTTGCTGTATCCCCCATTCAAAAATATATCTTACCCACAAAAAACTCCAGTTCATTAAAAAAATTAATTTTTTACTTAAAATTTAACATTCAACAAACTAAATTTATTCAGTTAAAAATATAAAAACATACAAAAATTCTAAAATTTATTGAACTTCAATAACATGTTTTGAATGATCTTTATTTTGTTTTTCTACTACTGTACATAAAATTTAATCCAACAATTTTCTCTAATTTATTATCACCTTCAGAAATGATTTTAATATGATGATCTGAAGGAGTAATTTTATATTTATAATGTAAAAGTAAAAATTTTTTCAATTTTTCGTTACCAAAATTTCGGTTTCTCAATTGTTGTAAAATTAATTTTTTTCGGTTCAGTTAATCTACTGAACACTTCTGCATAAATATTATTACAGTTCTTAAGTTCACTTACATTTTCAATGCTACCATTCATGTCTACTTCATTTTGCTTTTATTTATGTAGAAGAAATGTAGATTTTTCAGATTTGTAAAAGTTGAAAATACTGAATTATTGAAACTGAAAATTTCAGAAAATTGCTATTTTCAATTTCAAAAAGTTAGTATTTTCAAAAATTTGGATTTTCGAAAAATTAAATATTTATCAAAGGTTTTAATTTCTAAAAAATAAAATTCTTCACTTTTGGTTTCCTATACTTTTCCAACAGTACTTCAAAAGAAATGTAAACATGAAGATAACATTTCTACAACTTTTTCTAACTTTTGATTCGTATATTTATTCTTGTTCTAGTTCAAGTGAACATGTTTGTTCATATTTAACAACAGAAACACGAACTTCCATACTTTTAACATTGTTTTCTTTTCTTTTAAGGGTGTACTATCATCATTATTACCAACTCAGAACAGAATCTTCTTGATCTTTTCTTGAACTCCAAGTGAATTATTCCTTTAAAATCCAAAAAAATATTTCTAATAATACTAATAGATAAAGTATATCTTTCTTTTTCAATCTAACCACTCCCTTACATAGTTAATAAATTTACTTGAATAAGAATTGATGAGGGAACAAGTGAATATTCATTTCTGGACAAAATTTTGGTTCCTTTTTTAATTTAATATCATTGAACAACTTTAACATCTAAGTATCAATTATTTAATATTTGATTTACTATCATAGCTGAAAAATCTGTTCCATCCATGTGAGAACATCAAATGCCATATGACGTTGTTAATATGTAGGTAGATCCAACCTTCACCAATGTTAATGTTAATTACTGTTACCTTCTTTGGACAATTTGAATTATTTTTTGCTTCCTCATTAACAGGAAGTGAGTAAAATTTATAACTCTCATGTTCATTCATCATTTATTAACGAAAAAAATTAGTAAGAGATTTTAAAAATTACTTTTACACAAGACCGTTCAAGTCAATCAAATTATCATTTTCGTCAATTAAAGCAATTTCTAAATTTTAAAAACTATAAAACACTGAAATACACTCCTGGAAATTGAAATAAGAACACCGTGAATTCATTGTCCCAGGAAGGGGAAACTTTATTGACACATTCCTGGGGTCAGATACATCACATGATCACACTGACAGAACCACAGGCACATAGACACAGGCAACAGAGCATGCACAATGTCGGCACTAGTACAGTGTATATCCACCTTTCGCAGCAATGCAGGCTGCTATTCTACCATGGAGACGATCGTAGAGATGCTGGATGTAGTCCTGTGGAACGGCTTGCCATGCCATTTCCACCTGGCGCCTCAGTTGGACCAGCGTTCGTGCTGGACGTGCAGACCGCGTGAGACGACGCTTCATCCAGTCCCAAACATGCTCAATGGGCGACAGATCCGGAGATCTTGCTGGCCAGGGTAGTTGACTTACACCTTCTAGAGCACGTTGGGTGGCACGGGGTACATGCGGACGTGCATTGTCCTGTTGGAACAGCAAGTTCCCTTGCCGGTCTAGGAATGGTAGAACGATGGGTTCGATGACGGTTTGGATGTACCGTGCACTATTCAGTGTCCCCTCGACGATCACCAGTGGTGTACGGGCAGTGTAGGAGATCGCTCCCCACACCATGATGCCGGGTGTTGGCCCTGTGTGCCTCGGTCGTATGCAGTCCTGATTGTGGCGCTCACCTGCACGGCGCCAAACACGCATACGATCATCATTGGCACCAAGGCAGAAGCGACTCTCATCGCTGAAGACGACACGTCTCCATTCGTCCCTCCATTCACGCCTGTCGCGACACCACTGGAGGCGGGCTGCACGATGTTGGGGCGTGAGCGGAAGACGGCCTAACGGTGTGCGGGACCGTAGCCCAGCTTCATGGAGACGGTTGCGAATGGTCCTCGCCGATACCCCAGGAGCAACAGTGTCCCTAATTTGCTGGGAAGTGGCGGTGTGGTCCCCTACGGCACTGCGTAGGATCCTACGGTCTTGGCGTGCATCCGTGCGTCGCTGCGGTCCGGTCCCAGGTCGACGGGCACGTGCACCTTCCGCCGACCACTGGCGACAACATCGATGTACTGTGGAGACCTCACGCCCCACGTGTTGAGCAATTCGGCGGTACGTCCACCCGGCCTCCCGCATGCCCACTATACACCCTCGCTCAAAGTCTGTCAACTGCACATACGGTTCACGTCCACGCTGTCGCGGCATGCTACCAGTGTTAAAGACTGCGATGGAGCTCCGTATGCCACGGCAAACTGGCTGACACTGACGGCGGCGGTGCACAAATGCTGCGCAGCTAGCGCCATTCGACGGCCAACACCGCGGTTCCTGGTGTGTCCGCTGTGCCGTGCGTGTGATCATTGCTTGTACAGCCCTCTCGCAGTGTCCGGAGCAAGTATGGTGGGTCTGACACACCGGTGTCAATGTGTTCTTTTTTCCATTTCCAGGAGTGTATTTATGGGATAATTTGGTTACAAATTAAAGCTTCAAAAAATTCTGCATTTGGTTTCAATGAAAAAATAAGATTAGTTACTGTATCAAAATGACCATTATGTTTAAGAAATATTCAGTCAGATAAATTAACATTAATAATTATTAATTCAAATGGAACAGTTTCATAAACATCATAAGCAATTTTTTCATTAATTTCAAATTATTTTCGGCAATTTGATTATTAAATCCTGAAGTTTCAGCAACTGAATCACTATAAAAAAATTTGCCTTCTGTAATGTGTATATCGGGTTTTCTGATTGAATAGATTTTTCCAAATTTTTCAAACTTTATTGGGCAACAATTATTTGTATTGATTTTTCGTTAGTGTATAATTTATTATATTTTGATGTACTATTTGCAGTTAAAAATGTTGAATAAAAATCAACTAGTGAAACATTTTTGTAAGACCCTTTTATTGGAATAGTTAATATTTATTAAGAACAGATGAATTATCACTAAACTGTATTAATTAATCATTTCTATTAATAAAACTTGGGAATCAAAAATAAGAATTCGAGAAAACAACTGAAAAATAAAAATCGTAACTTTTACCAAATTCTACTCAGTGTTCAATAATAGGACGAAGTGGTTGTAGAAAAGCAACACTAATGATCGATAATTATATTCTAGCACTGGCAAGGTTAAACTGGAGTAATATTAATCATTTTTACATTAACAAATACGTCAAGAATTTATAAAAAGATTCAAAAAGTAGAATATAAAATTATAAAATAATTACTACTTCCATTGGAAATAGTGATGAAATTATTCCATTAGTTGAATGTGAAAAAAATTAAGTTGTAGTTTTTGATGCTTTCATTCATGAAAATCAAGATATGGTTACAGATTACTTTACTTAAGGTGGGCACCAAGGAATAGATTGTTTATATTTAAGTCAAACATATTCAAAAATACCAAAACAATTTCCTTGAGTTATTTTAAATTTTAAAAATATTTTTAGGGAAGATAATAAAATTTAAATTATATTTAATATGAATTTGTTAGTGATGATTTGCAATTCATCACTTTAAAAAAATATGTACTAAATGTTGGAATAGAGAAGAATTTGGTTTTATGTCAATGAATGGGAAAATAAATTAATGGTAGTGAATATAGAGAAAAAACTGAAGTTTTTTTAAAGTTTGAACACACAAATGTTGAACATAAAAGCATTGAACTTCAAAAAGTTGAGTAAAATGATGAACATAAAAATAAATTGATTATTGTTTTTTATCCTTAAAAAGGTTTTTCAAAATACAAGCCAGAGTTTCTTAAAAACGATGAATGAGTCAAAACTAAAAGACAAATAAACAGAAGAGTTAAACATGGAAAAAATAACAAAGAATAGAATATGAGACATATTAAAAGGAAGATTAGCCAGTTATCGATGCAATCGAATAACATAAACAAGGAATTGAGGTTTAGGAGATAATGTGTTAAATGCTTCTTAAGAAAATAGAGAAGCTGGAAAAGAAATGGCTCCTTATAACCCATATTATTTAGAAGATTTTAACGATACTCCACAATTAAACAATTTGATGGTGGTAAGATGGATTGTACATTATGTGAATCGGAAATAAATAATTTGTTAGAGAATAATGAAAAAGAAAGAAAAAAATTAAAAACAAAGATGTTAAGAAAATAAATATATTTGAACGAATTCTATAACAGATGTAAATCACAATGAAGAGAACTTTTGGATTAAGTCCTGCAGCTGATTGTAAACATGTTGGTAATTTTCCAGTTAAATTCAATTGTGATAATGTACTACTAGCAATAAAGTATATGATACTACAGATGGTTTAATTAATGTTTTAACTGGAAAACAAATTACTATGGGATATGTAGGTAACGAATTTTATTCTGTTGAATTTTTCAAATGTATGACTAAAAAGCTAACAAATTGATAAAGAAACTTATTGGAAAGTATTTCCTAGTTTTTCAGAAGGATATCTAAGGGTTCATTACAAACAGTGAACATTTAATTGAAAGCCATACACAAAAACCAACCAAACATATTTGGATGAAAAGTACTCTCTGCTTAATCAATATATTCTAAATAAATCATGTTGAAGAATTCGCTAATATAAAATTAAAAAAGTAAAAATCTTGTAATAACAAAGATGTTAACAAAATGATTTAGTGATTTTATTATGATAGATAAATGGGGTTTTCTTATTTAATCGGATTTTTGGAAAAAGTGACAAATATGGGGAAGGATTAGTTAAAAACGTTTATCAATAAATTGCTATTTGAATGATATATTCCTGGAATGACATTAGAAAAAGGTATACCTAGAAATGTTAAACGAATAAGCCAACTAGATTAAGCTTGTAGAAAACAAGATATTGTTCATAGAGGAAATAAAGCACTTCAGTTAACTGGAATTCAAGGAACATACTATAGTGATTCTTCAATCAGTGAAAAATTAGAGGCAACAGCTGTTCGAGGAATAATGTACGGAAAATGTTTAAATGTTGATGATAAGGAAATGGGCTTATATTTTTTTAATAATATTCCTACTGTGTGTAAATGAACAATGTTAAGGTTCATTATATTGAACTTCCAAATGTAAAATAAAACAAAAATTTATTAAAGTCAAATTAAAAACTGATCAGTTGTTAGGTATTGATAGTTTTATAACCAATGCACAAAAACTTCATAGATGGAAAAACCTGTTGAAAATTTGCTTATTACATTTGATACTACCGATGTAAAACAAATTGTTGAATATTTAATGAAAAAAGAAACAAAACATGAAAGTAGATTTTCACCAATTTTCCTTGTTGCATTAGATGGAATTGGTTCATTAACTGGTGATGCAGCTTTAAATGCAAAATCAATTCATGATAATCAAAGAAAATAATGAATTGGAAGAAGAAAGAAAAGAAATCTACTAATGGAAAATAGGTGTAAATGTTTGAAAAAAGTAAGAGAGATTTCACAAAAGCAATCAAAAAATTTAATAACCCATAATCTAATTTTAACAAAGATTTACTTAAATAATTAAAATTAAGTATTTTTGTGGTGTTTTTTATTTATGAATTACCTGATAAACGAAAAATTTTGGATGAGTATTATTATATTTAGATAAATCTCATTATATTGGCAGCCAGTGCAATTGAAATTATAAGAATAAAGGTATAAAACTCGTTTTTGTTTCATTTGTAGGAAAAACACCAAAACAACTAGTAAATTATTTAGGAATAAATAAATTGTATTATAATGTTGAAAGAATTTAAAATTATAATGAACTTACTTGTGGTACCTTACGTCAATTTATTTTAAATGTATTATAAGTTTAATCATATTATTCACTTAGTAAACAGATATATATGGAAATAAGTTATATGCTAACTCGAGGGCAATTTTTATAAAATCTAAAGTTTTCAATAATTAGAACAAAAATAAAAAATGAATTTTCAAAATTTGAAAAATTTCAATCAAATATCACTAAATTTCGATCAAAAATGAAAAACAGGCAGTCCAAAAGTAAATACATCAACAGAGTAATGAATAACAACCAATAAAAATATAAAATACTCAATAAATGAAAAAATAGAACTATTACTACAAACATTACCAAATAAACTTAATATGTCGAAAGTTTTCAGTCATCTGTATATCCAAGATTAAAGGGACCAATCATGTAGTTTCAGAAATAAATATCTAACTTTTTTATTTATTAAAAATCATATTGCTTTCAAAAGTAGAAGAATAGTAAATGTAACTGGCCCAACTGATAAAAAGTTGAATAAATATTAGAATAAAACAAAACTATCAAATTACTTTTCAAAAAAGTGAAGTAGAAAAAGCTTTATTCAGGTTACTACTCCAAACGAGATCTAACTCCATATTGAAATGAGTTAAGTAATATTGTTCAGAAAGTGTATGATAAACAAATAATTAAATTTGGTTTGTGATTTTTGTGGGTCGGAATATCAATAAAGAATTATTTATTATTGTTTGTATGTGACCTAAGTCTACCAAATCAATAAAAATAGTGTACAAATCAAATTTTCTGGTTATTAGCTTAGAAGATTCTATTGCAGTTGATGTAAAATTAATTATATTATGTGAAATAATTTAAGACTAAAACATTTTTTGTCTATATAAATGACAATCACATCCACTATTTGAAGTGTAATACATTTTCTGAAACACATAATCTTCATAGAACAAGACTTAAGAAAACAAAACAAAGAACTGAAGCATCTGTTCAATTTGTGGTACAAAAAAAGTTGTTAAAACATTGCAGTTAATTGATTACATATTCATTAAGAAATTATAAATTAATGAATCGAAATCAATGCAAAAAAATTTACAAAAAATGTAATTTCAATTTTAACAGCTAATTTATAGTAAGCTGTCTTAGTCGAAATGGATTCATGGTACATTAGACTGAATAAAAAAAGTAATAATGAATATAAATGTTTGCTAATTATTATTGACATATTTTAAAAATTTGCTGGGCCATTCCAGTTAAAGTTGGAACAGGTAAAAATACAGTTGAAGTTTTTGAAAAATTATACAAGTGGAAAAAAATAAAAAAATTTACAAACATAATGGTAAAGAATTTTATGATAAAGCATTTGAAGGATTAAAAAAATTTAATATTTACCCTTATTTAACTATTACCGAATTAAAAGCATCTGTTGTTGAATGATTTATTATGCTATTAACAGAAAATTGTGTCGAATCATTTATTTTACAAGAAAATTATAAATGGGTTAATTTAGTTAACTTGATAGCTCAAATAACACAAATAATCAACAATAAAATGAAATCAGACATGTAAACCACGAAAATGAAAAAAATCTTATTGAAAAACTTTTAATTAAGAAACTTGTAAGTTACTAAAACCAAATTTAAAGTTTGAAAAAGTATGCTTAGCAAACTGATCAAAAGAAACATTTGAAACAAACAATGTTAAACCTTTAGAATATAATAATCCATATAACAATGAGTAGAAATAAAATTATCTAATATAATTGATTCTGTATAAATGGAGTTCGTTATTGAAAATTTAATCTTGTTGGTATTGGATGGTAATTATTTTCTTAAAGAAGAAAGAACATTTTTGATATTAAAACAAAAGTTAATAAAAATGACCCAATGTCAGAATTATTTTAGAATTTTAACTTTGATTTTAAGACTTTTAGTTTATTAGATTTATATAAAAATCGTTATAAACAATATTTAAAATTTATTAATGGAAAAAGTATTTAAAAATTAATTTCATATTTTGAGGAAATTTATAATTAAATCACAAAAATTTCTTTTCAGGAAAAATTTGTCAAAATTACGAAATAATACGTCAACCAATAATATCCAATATATTTTTCATTCTTTTGATAAATTTGAAAAATTAGGTTCATAATTAATTCTAAATAATTCCTCATAAATAATTATCAACATTTGTTTATCCTTAAATATTAGATTTTTATTTTTAAGATATAAAAAAGACTCTATTAACATGTAATTAAATTCATTAAATTCTTATTCTTAATAATAAAAATAATTTTTTTGTATTTAAATGTAAAATGTTAATAAAATGATTAGTCCATTGTGTAAACAAGAAAAAATTAACGAGGAACTAAAAATAACAAGGATGCATATGCCTTAGAATTAGTTGTATTGATTGTACAAAAAAGAAACAAAATAACTATAGAGAAAGTAAGTCAAAACATATAAAAGAATTTATCACTAACTTGAATACAAACACATTTACTTCAAAAATTGTGAAAAGGAAGTAAAAAATTTCTTCTGCATATATTCATAGATTTGGTGGTTGAAGGAAATAGAAAAAAGCTTGCGATTAGGAAAAAAGGAAAAGAATTGTCGACAAGTTCAATTTTTTTGGCTAATCCTTTTATAAAAGATATATGAAAAGACAACAAAAATTACCCTATCATGAAAAAATATTATAAAACATTTTTTAACTAAGATCACATTTTAAGGTTTTTACTTTAATTTGTTAGATGTTTTATTTTATATTCTCTATATAGTAAAGCACTTATTCCCTCCTCTAATATAATACATTTATCATCATCAGATTTTATAAAAATTTTACTATATTCAACTACAGACAATTCGTGTTTAAATAATTTATTTAATTTTATTTTGTTGTCTGTACGTTTTTATAATCATCAAAACTAATTACACTTTCTCAAACAGATTTTTCAGTATTTTAGATTTTATATTCTTTTTCATCTACTCAATAAGCATACATTTTTGATCTTAAACTAATGTGCTCTTGCATAATATTTCCACCATTTTCATTTTTCTTGAAACTTCCTTGTTTACTTGTGTAATTTTAAATCTTATTTTTCGCATAATCACTTGTGTCCACGGTATGTGCTGTAGACAGGCCACCAGCTCTGGGATCGTCTTGCACTGAATCTCTGCCTTCGCGCGACTTTTTATGCAACTCGAAATACGACTTTTTGAGAGTGCTTTGCCCACATATGCTTCCTTAATCAATGTCCACGCTTCACTAGAGGTTTTCCCAAGCATAACACAGAACTTAACTTTCTGCTCTTTGTTCACAATCAGCATTGACTATGTCACTCCAAACAGTGGTTGCTATGCACAGCCCTGCCACCTAATGAATTTGTACAGAAACATGGCCAAGATCATTTCTAGGATCACACATACCATGTAACAAAGTGCTGTAAATTCAGGAAAAAAACCTGTCCTAGAACTTTTGTGACAAAGGCAGTATATGCTCACGACAGCAACATGCGAACAGCTGATCAGCTTCGACTTTTCCGAAATGTTCGTTCTCAAGTATCAGACCATAACAATATGTGTTTTATCAAAGTTGCTTATGTCAGTGTATTTCCCCATTTGCCTCCCACACTGGCGACGGAATGATCCCCCATTTGTCTCCACTCTGCTCGCATACTTTTCCTTGTCATGTTACACGGCCACAAAGCGAGCAGTGGGTGGACAGTGGTCATAATGGTTTGGCTCATCAGTGCATGGAGTTACAAAAACTGACACTAGTGGAACTATACGAGAACTTGAATAAAACGCTTGTACTATATAATACAAACATGCAATTTCAAAGATCATTATAACTTTGTTGCTGCCAGCTGGCAGTGGATGCAATATCAAATACTGCCCTGCCTAGTGCAAAGGTATTTGACTGTAAACGTTTTCGTTTTGGGACTGATACTCATATCCGAGTTTTAATTTTTCTCCTGGGTTTCCATTACTGCATGGCAGTTCAAGTATGGAGACGCCTATGTTGGCTTAGCAGACCAATTCTGGTGCGAAACATGCAGCCACATAACATTACACATAACAGAAGATGAAAGGCATGGCTGCACCTGGCGAAGTTTGCATTTCTGACGTTTCTCATTTTCCTGCCACTTCAGAGGAGCCTACGTGGGCTCACTTCACTATACAAAATTTGTCGAGGCAGTTTGTTGTTGTTCATCCGTCCGTCATACTCAGTCCATCTGAGTTGGTGACCAACAACTATGGCTTCTATACAATACATCTTTGCCTTCTAATGAAGCGTAGTGTTTGGTGTGAAGTTGCCCAGCTCGATGTTCATAATGTACCTATGCTTGTGATGGTTGAAGCATTCTAATTTCTTAAGATCATGGCGATATGGCCTCCAGCTATCACAACCATAGATTAGGGGAGAAACAACTGCTTGATACACCATCAGTTTGGTGCATAGTGTCAGCTATTTATTCAGGAAGACCCAATGTAGGAGACGTCCAAAAGCAACATATGTGGCACACATCGTGTTCTCCATGTGCTTTCACAGCAAGGAGTTAGTTCATAATATACTTTCTAGATAGAGAAACTGATCTACTTGTTCCAAAGGTGTGCTCAAATAGAGACATTTAGATCCAGAAAGGCAGTTACAGGATCTGGCTATGCTAGTACATTTGTCTTTTTGATGTTGATGGTCATGCCAAACTGTTTATGTGGTGTACCAAAACAATTTACAGTTGCAGCTTTGTGGGTGTGTGAGTTGGAGTACCATTGTCATCAGTGTACCGTAGTTCAGTTACTTGAGTGAAGCTTGTGAACGTTTTAGAGCGCAGTCTGGACTTATTAAATAGTCCACTGACCAATTTGTATTTAGTTTCCACTCTTGCATTCTTTACAGACCTACGTCTCCTGAAGCATGGCTGCTATGTACAGAGCAAACAACTTTGGAGTGAGGACACATCCTTTCAGTTCGTCAGAAATTCGGAATTTGTCAGATGTACCATTAAGGTATAGCACTTGCCCAGACATATCGTCATGGAAAGCTTGAATCAGTTTAACAAAGTGTTCAGGGCAGCCAAAACGTTTTAAGATCTCCCAAATAGTTTCTCTGGGCACTATATCAAAGGCGTTTTTCTAGCTCACAGGGAGCAAGTAGTAAAGATTTATGTTGTTACCTGCACTTATACTGCAGTTGTGCACAGACGATCGCATTAATAGTTCCTCCATAGGGGCGACATCTGCACTGAGATTCTAGAAGTACAGTCTCGGAAAGAGTCTGGAGCCGATTCAACACAATTGTAGTAAAAATTTTACCAGCCATCCAGAACATGAATATGTCACAGTAGTTATCACATATGTTTCGATCGCCCTTCTTACAGATGCTGATAACTGTTTGTCTACTATATGACGTTTTCGTCCTCACGTAAATAGAGTCAAACTTCACAGAATACCTTAACAAGAAATGCAACACTTACTTAAGCATGTCAAATACTGTAATTTAATGAATACTTGTAACTCTTTGGGACATATTCCAGCTGTCATACCCGCACTTGGGTACAATGCGGCCTTCATCAATGTACTGAGTTACTGTTTCAGTCGCACCCACATCATCTCACGACATATGACGAGAGTATACAGTTCGCTGTCCAAGTGCTTCAACCTTATCAATGGGATTGCTGCATATTTGATTTTTTTAAAACCATCAGACAAAACTGAGGCATGGCTGGTTCATGCTATGCATTGGACTAAACCTTGGTTGCTATTCTATGTTTAGTCTCACGCAGTTATCGTGATTATGCTGTTATCCTCTCTTTCCGTGGGTAGCATTAGCGGTGTGTATCGATTTCCCACCTTGGACTACCTTCGGCCTGGCGCTTATAGTTCCTGGCTGGGCTGTGTGCGGGCGGTTGGTCGGTTGGTGTGGAGCAGCGAGGAAATCTCCACAGCGCGTAGTTGGGCCGGGCCTGCTGGCGACCTCTATGCGGTGTCGGAGTGTGTGGTGCTGTTCCCATTGCTATGAGGTTCGTGGCTCACCGATCCTGGACATGAGAGTTGAGTTTTCACTTAATCTACCAGCAAGTCACGATTGTTCACATTGTGTCGTTTGGAGTTCGTTGTCGGCTGTTGGGATATTCCTGCAAGCAACAATGTCTGTTTTCAAGTTGGCAAATTTAAGCCACCCTCCGGTGGAGTTTAACTGTACTTGGGTATTTGAATTGAAGTGCACCAGCAGAATCTTCTGCCTTGTGGCCGTTAACGTTCTGGTTACCTGCCCTGGCCATTGATGTAAATTTAGGCAGTGTAGTTTCCTCATTGTGTTGCCGCTGTCCAGCATGGTATGTAGTTTGACAGCTCAATGTTTAATTGGTTGTAGGCGCCAATACCTTCTACGTTGTTCCATTGAACTGCCTGTTGTGTGCTGGTCGGGTGAAGCAGAGGTTATCTTGTCGGTCGGTCCGTTGACTGTCTGTCAGTTGAGTTGTCGTCGTCAGATCGACAATGATTGGGCCGACTGCCTGTCTCACCTAAGCGAGCATTAGTGTTTGAATTCCAGGCCGACCCTCAGAACTTCTGAGTGCCGTTGAGTGTACTGCCTTTTCTTGTTTGTTCTTGTTGTTTGTACTTGTATGGCTCCTAGACGATTTTTAGATTAAAGTTGTTTTGCTCTTAAACTGTAGGATTCTTTAGGCCTTCAGCCGATTTTGAATTTAAGTTGTTTGCTCTTCATGTGTCAGATTCTTTGGGCCTTTAGCCTAATTAAGCAACTGTTTTATGATAAGGCTTTGCCTTTTAAATTTCTGATTTTGGTTGTGCTTTATTGGCTTTTAGCCGTTTTTAAATTAAAGCGGTCTTGCCCTTAAGGCATGAGATTGCATTGCACATCCAAATGGTTCTAAGCACTATGGAACTTAACATCATTTCCCTAGACTTAGAAAGTACTTAAACCTAACTAACCTAACGACATCACACACATCCATGCCAAAGGCAGGATTTGAACCTGCAACTGCAGCAGCAGCGCGGTTCCAGACTGAAGCGCCTAGAACCGCTCGGTCACATCGGCCGGCTACGGCGCATTCAGCCGCTAATTAAGTTCCAATTTTAAAGCTGTGTTTTTTTTTTAATTTCTTGGCTCTTGTAATGTTTGATCAAATAAAAGGTTGTGTGCTCGAGGTTGTATGCTCGAGTGTAAGTGACAGCCACTTCTTTTGGTCCCTTTCCACAACTTAAACTATCTGTCCTGTGCTGCGGGTTTAGCAGGGCGTTTCAAAAACAAACCAGAAGTTACAAAGTAATTGGTATGACGCGCAACCACGGAATGATTCATTAATTGCGACTAGTTTCATGACATCTGGTGACCTTTCTGACCAAGGTATGGTTTGCCAAGCACGGACACAAGCAGTAGACACTCACGGCATGTGGGAGTGAGCATTATCTTGCTAAAATGTAAGGTCGGGAAGACTTGCCACGAAGGGCAACAAAACATGATGTAAAATATCGTTGACATACCGCATGCTGTAACCGTGCCAAGGATGACAATCAAACTGGTCCTGTTGTGGAAAGAAATAACAGCTCAGACCGTCATTTCTGGTTTCCAGGGCTTGTGGTGGGCGTCAGTCAGGTCGATATCCCACCGCTGCCTGGAGAGTCTTCAGACACATCTTCGCTAATGATCAGGGCTCATATCGAATGAATGAGATTCCAAGATGAATGTGCTCTACACCACTGAAAACGAGCTTGCTGGTGTATGGAGGTCAATGGTAGTCGCCCCCTTTCTGTGAGCACCTATTAATGGTCCTTGGGGTGAATGAAGCAACAGCTGTGCGTCATATCGACGATGATGATGAATCTGGATCTCTGAGTGGCTCTTTGACGATTTGCTCGGTCCTCCATTGTGTCGTCTCTCTAGGTCGAGGGCTTCCTTCTTGAGACTTGATCGCGCATGGTTCATCCCTTCTTGTCAACATGATTGAATAGTAGCATCGCTCCAACTCCAATGTTGAGCAATTCGGCCATTACTCTTTGAGCCCTTTCTCAAATGCTGACATTTGCATATAATGCTCATGTGCCTGACTGCAAGGCATAGTTATTGTCCAACTGAGTAGATGGAGTTAAATCCACAATATGACCTGGTGTCGATATGTCCCCTGTTTACTACTCTTGAGAGTTGTGCGTGCACACAGTGCTGCAGCAACACACTATCATCCATCGGCTGTGAAACTTCAGAATTTTTGCATTTTCCGTCGATACCTGTATGAATATCAATCTGTGAACAACTGGTATCGCTCTTTTGTGATGTGCAGATTTTTTGGTCTCAGAAGATTCGCTAATGTGATTGTGAAGAGAAATTGAGCTGTAACATGGAAATCAAATGTTTCTTTTCCCATCTCCATCCAATACATGTTATTCCTCTACATGTGAAGACTGTTCCTTGAAAGTTCTGCCAAACATTTATGTTACATTGAAAGGGTACAGTACCGCCCGACATTGAAAATAGGTACAACATTCTTCATTATTCTTGTCAGAACAACATATTTTTTGTAATAATAACTCAATTACACTTAATACACTGAAGCCAGATACCAGTGTAGGAAAGAAGGACAATTTATTTATTTAATTGATCACATGTGCACTCCTACAAAATAAATCCCTATATCCAATTTGGTGAGATCTGTGAAATGAATGAATGTATGGTCGTCTGCTAACCGCAGATAGTGAATGGGCAATATATGATCATCTTTGAGACGGTCCTTTGCTCACCTTTGGTGGAACCAAAGAGATGAAATTTACGTGAGCTTTGGGCGCCTGAAATGTGGCTGACCAATACGGTAGCAAGGTGCTCCCCCACCGCGACGGAGATGGGAGCTGACCTGAAGAACGGCCCTGTTTCAGCACTCTGGCGCTGGATCTTGTGTTGGTAAGACCTGTCTTAGGTGTGCTCCGTAAAGACAAAAGAGTGGAGACATGGCATGCATGTGAAATACTTAAGAGTAGTTTGGAATAATCATTTCTCTGTTTCAGGAACTTTTGAGGGGAGAATTAAATGACAGGCAGGTAATAGTGAGGGGGTCATAGTAACCTTCTGAAGCGACCAACGGTCACAATGAAAGCACGTGCAGAAATAAGTTGAAATACTTCCGAGTGCTTAAGTTAAGCTGAATTACTGGCGTGTGTACTATAAGTTGGAAATATTTAAGAAATGGCGTGTGCAGGACTTGAAATTAGAGACGAGTACTTCCACGTGGTGAGTACTGTGTGCGTCTCAATTCAATCTGCGTATGGGACAAAGGATAAAGAGAAGTACTCGTCCATGGTATCAGTTGAGGAGTCGCGTGTGTGACGAATATGTTCTTAATATTACATTGTGTGTTATGTTTCCGTGTGACGCTTGATTCAAACTATAATACTCTGAGAGAGAAGCAAAGTGAGTCAGCCGTCTATCCAGCAACGCCACTTGGCTTGCATTGCACAGGAAGACGTGCATATATCCTCCAGGAAAGAAAAGTTACGAAGTGGGGCAGTGTCGTGTGAAACTGGGATGAAAACTAATTGAAGTGGGAAAGCTGAAAGTGATGTGATTATAATGTTGTGACTATTCCTTGTGTTGTATTCCATGTTGCCAGTGTGGTGTATTTCATGTAATTTAAGTATGTGTGCTTTGCATGGGAGAGTAGCAAGATAGGTTTAGAGGCAGTGGGTCACGCATGTTCCTTTTTGTACCACTCGGTCTGGAGGAAATTTTCGTGATGATGGTTGTGAGAGTCGAAGTGCGAGATATAGCAAAAGATCCACCATCCTATCCAGAAAGTGCACTGTAGTGTTAGATAATTACGAGACCATAAGATAGAGCATCACCAATGTAAATCGATACCCACTGGGCGGAGTTTCTCATGTGTAATTGTTGTAGAAAATGTAATGGTGTGTTTACATTATAGAAATTATCAGAATAAAAAAGATAGTGAAAGGAAAAAGATTGGTGGCCTTTTCCTTCGAATAGTCTGTTGTCATGATATCCAGAATTTATAATGTGTGCGCCATTCATATTCAGTGCCATGGCCACGGGTTAATCAAAGCCGTTGGGTAAGAAAGAAAATGTGGTATTGCCAGTGCGTAGTGAACAGTGAGAGTTGTGTAAATTACTAATAGTCAGATTTGCGTTATCCGTTTCCGTTGCGTAATATTCAAACAGGAGAATAATTTGTAACTTAATTGTGAGTACTAGAGCTCATGTTACTCGATAAATAAGAATGAATCCACTCGCTTGGCAGACCACTCATCTCACAGGCTTGACTGCTTGATGCCACAGTATGAGCAAGGCATGCGGGTGCTTCTCATCATGTCATGAGAATTTGGTGTCCAAACCAGCAATGTGAGTTCACTTTACATATTCAAACCGTTTCATCCCTATAACGTGGGCAGTTATTCTGCTGAAAAATGCCATCAAGCGTGAAGGGGTGCAGGTTGTCCATAATAATGTTCATATCGTTCACAGCTGTCATGGCACAGTGGATTACAGCCACAGGTCCCATGGAAACCCAGGTGAATGTCCTCCAAAGCACAATGCTGTACCCAATGGAGTTCGTCTGTGGCGCAGGGTACATTTTGAGCCTCCTTTCACCTTGTGTATCCAGGCACTACCTCCGGGTCAATGTCGCAAGATACTTGATTCGTCTGACTGGAAGACACATGTCCATTGACCCAATCTCTTCGATAATTTGTAACTTAATTGTGAGTACTAGAGCTCATGTTACTCGATAAATAAGAATGAATCAACTCGCTTGGCAGACCACTCATCTGACAGGCCTGACTGCTTGATGCCACAGTACGAGTAAGGCATGTGGGTGCCTCTCAACATGCTGTAGATGTCCTTGTATTGCTACAGAATTAAAAAAGCAAAATGAGAGGGAAGTGTAGTATTGCAACACACCTTTCACATACTCCAAGATGACCATGGGGGAGCGAGCGTCCAGGCAGAAGCCAATGAAGCGCACCACATTGGGGTGCTGGTACCTGCGCATCAGCCGGCCCTCCTCCAGCAGCGCCCTCTGCTGCCCCAGCGTCACATCGCCGTCCCTCAGGCACTTCTTCACCGCCACCTGCTTACCGGTGTTGCGCAGCACGGCCAGGCGCACTTCACCGAACTGACCCTGCAACATCCACACAGTGTCCCCTTCATGGTCATCTGGTAGTTCTGAGGCTCAAATTTATTTTCTCTCCATTTTGTTTGAGCAACCCTACCCTGATCAGCCAGAACATTATGACCACATACCTAATAGCTGGTATGTCCACCCTGACACAAATAATAGTGGTGACATATCGTGACATGGAAGCAGCGAAGCCTTGGTAGGTCACTGCAGGGCATTTGAACCACATCTGCGCACACAAGTCACCTACACTACTGGCCATTAAAATTGCTACACTAAGAAAAAATGCAGATGATAAACAGGCATTCATTGGACAAATATATTATACAAGATCAGATACGTGATTACATTTTCACGCAATTTGGGTGCATAGATCCTGAGAAATTAGTACCCAGAACAACCACCTCTGGCCGTAATGGCCTTGCTACGCCTGGGCATTGAGTCAAACAGAGCTTCGATGGCGTGTACAGGTACAGCTGCCCATGCAGCTTCAACACGGTACCACAGTTCATCAATAGTAGTGACTGCAGTATTGTGACGAGCCAGTTGCTCAGCCACCATTGAACAGACGTTTTCAATTGGTGAGAGATCTGGAGAATGTGCTGGCCAGGGAAGCAGTCGAACATTTTCCGTATCCAGAAAGGCCCATACACGACCTGCAACATGCGGTCGTGCAACATCCTGCTGAAATGTAGGGTTTCGCAGGGATCGAATGAAGGGTAGAGCCACGGGTCGTAACACATCTGAAATGTAACGTCCACTGTTCAAAGTGCCGTCAATGCCAACAAGAGGTGACCGAGACGTGTAACCGATGGCGCCCAGATCATCACGCCAGTATGGCGATGACGAATACACGCTTCGAATGTGCGTTCACGGCGATGTCATCAAACACGGATGCGACCATGATGGTGCTGCAAACAGAACCTGGATTCATCCGAAAAAATGACGTTTTGCCATTCTTGCACCCAGGTTCGGCGTTGAGTACACCATCGCAGGCGCTCCTGTCGGTGATGCAGCGTCAAGGGTAACTGCAGCCTTGGTCTCCGAGCTGATAGTCGGTGCTTCTGCAAACGTCGTCGAACTGTTCGTGCAGACGGTTGTTGCCTTGCAAACGTCCCCATCTGTTGACTCAGGGATCGAGACACGGCTGCACCATCCGTTACAGCCATGCGGATAAGTTGCCTGTCATCTCGACTGCTAGTGATACGAGGCCGTTGGGATCCAGCACGGCGTTCCGTATTACCCTCCTGAATCCACTGATTCCATATTGTGCTAACAGTCATTGGATCTCGACCAACGCGAGCAGCAATGTCGCGATACGATAAACCGCAATCCCGATAGGCTACAATCCGACCCTTATCAAAGTCGGAAACGTGATGGTACGCATTTCTCCTCCTTACACGAGGCATCACAACAACGTTTCACCAGGCAACGCCGGTCAACTGCTGTTTGTGTATGAGAAATCGGTTGGAAATTTTCCTTGTGTCAGCACGTTGTAGGTGCCATCACCAGCGGCAACCTTGTGTGAATGCTCTGAAAAGCTAATCATTTGCATATCACAGCATCTTCTTCCTGTCGGTTAAATTTCGCGTCTGTAGCACGTCATCTTCGTGGTGTAGCAATTTTAGTGGCCAGTAGTGTAATTTCCATTAATTCCCTGGAGGTGTTGGTGAGCTCTGACGTCACGTGCAGTCACATCCCAGATGTGTTTGATCAGGTGCAAATCTGGCGAGTTGGGGAAAGGGGGGGGGGGGGGGGCAACACATGAGTTGGACCTCGCCACTGTGTTTCTCAAACCACTCCATCACATTTCTGGCCTTGTGACATGGCGCATTATCTTGCTGAAAACACCACAGATGCTGTTGTATCTATAATTGGAGAAACAACAAGTAACGATTGGCGTGAGTTCCAAATTCTGTTTATTGCCAACAGTTCCACAATACTAACACCACTTGGTGCTTGATCAAGAGCAGCGACTGGGCTGCAGAGTCCAAGTCCGGTATGGTAAACAGTCGTAGCACAGTGTACCGTTGTTCCTGGGTGCGACGTCGAAGTAGCAGGTAGGTAGCGCAACACGAGAGTGCCAGGGGTGTTTTTTTCCCTTTATTGTTATTTCAACACCTGCACATCAAGTAGGCTGGCAGCAGCATCTTACGCTGCTCTTCAGCCTCAGAGTTAACAATGAGAAAACATAAAGAAGACACATAAGAGATTGAACAAATTGGAGGGCAAAAAACGGTAGACACAGAATACAAAAAACACGAAGCCATTCACACTCGACGAGAAACACACGAAAACCCGTCGGCACGGCGCACAAACACTGATGATTTCGACGGCGCAGGTGAACGTTGGAGCGTGACAGCGAACACTAAACACAAACACGATGGCACACACACGAGAAACGGATGGCGATGATCTCCAGCGCACAAATGTCCACATAATGTGTGCGAGTCCGGGGAGAAGGGGGAGGGGGAGTGAGAGAGGAGAGCAAAGATGTCAATGGCAGAGGAGAGGGTCGGAGGAATGGAGGTATGGGGGTAGGGGAAGCCCGGGGGAGGAGTGAGGAGAAAGTGAGGAGGGAGGGAAGGGGAGAGAAGGGCTAGAGGGTGCCCATAGGAACAAACACAGGAAGAGGCAGGGAGGATCAAAGTTGGTAGGAGGGGTAGATGGAGGGGAGGAGGGCATCATCAGGGAGGGGGAGCTGGTGGAAGCCACCTTGGGAGAGGGTATGGAGAGTGGAGAGATGGAGAGCAGGTGGGACTTGGAAGTAAAGGCACGGCATCGGACAGGGGTGGGAGAGGATGGGAGAGACCAGCAGGTGAGGAGGATCGAGTTTACGAGAGGTGTAGAGGATCCGTATCCGTTCGAGGAAAAGGAGGAGGTGGGGGAAGGGTATAAGGTCATACAGGATCCGCGTGGGGGAGGGGAGACGGATGCGACAGGCGAGGCGAAGAGCATGGCGTTCTAGGATCTGAAGGGATTTGTAAAAGGTAGGGGGAGCGAAGATTCAGGCAAGATGGGCATAGCGAAGGATAGGGCGAATGAGGGATTTATAGGTATGGAGCATGGTGGAGGGGTCCAGACTCCAAGTACGGCCAGAAAGGAGCTTGAGGAGACAGGAGTGTGCCTTGGCTTGGATCGCCCGGTGGTGGGGGTTCCAGGAGTGGCGACGGTCAAGGGTGACGCCAAGGTACTTTAGGGTGGGGGTGAGGGCGATAGGATGGCTATAGATGGTGATGTAGAAATCGAGGAGGCGGAAGGAAGGGGTGGTTTTGCCTACAATGATCACCTGGGTTTTGGAAGGATCCTGGAGTGGCAGCGTATGCAGCTATATAGGGCGAGTGGCGGAGGAATATGCCCGCCGTAACCAAGTCCGCTTGTCGTGTCTCGCTATGATTGGCGGCGCGGCCTCACGTGACTATCTCTCGGGAGGATGCTGGCCGAGGTTGCCATGACAATGCGGAGGCACACAGTGTGTGAGGCCGGCGCCTGTGCTGTACAGCTGTGCAGAGCTGCGCATAAGCGGGGCGTGCCGGCCGTTGGCTGTATGATGTAAAGACCGTGGCCACGCAGCTGCAGGCGCCACGGTGTGGGCATTGACTATACCACAGATGCCAACGTGAATGTTCCCCAGGACATACTGGAGCTGCCGCCAGGTTGTCTCCGTCCCACAATACAGGTGTCATGGAGCTGCCGTTGCGCTGTAAGGTGACGGATTCGTGCTCTCTCATCAGCATGATGAAGAAGGTATCAGGATTCATCAGACCGTGCAACGCTCTGTCACTGCGTCAACGTCCAGTATCGATGGTCACATACCAATTTCAGTCATAGCTGCCGATGTCATGGTCGTCGGCTGAGGAGCTCCATCTTTAGGACTAGAACATTTCTAGGATTACTATTAATCCCATCAATATTTTGACTTACACCGTCACGAATTAACATTATCTGGAATAAACTAAACTTAAGGGGGGTAGGACGTCAAATGGGACGACTTGGAGCAGGAGAGACACTACAGAACATTTTAATTTCCACTGTCTATACTTTTAAAAATAAATTTATAAAAATTAGTCAGGACCGAGACTCGAACTCGGGACCTTTGCCTTTCGCGGGCAAGTGCTCTACCGCTGAGCTACCCAAGCACGACTCACAGCCCGTCCTCATAGCTATTCTAGAAACATCCCCCAGGCTGTGGCTAAGCCATGTCTCCGCAATATCCTTTCTTTCAGGAGTGCTGGTTGTGCAAGGCTCGCGGCAGAGCGTCTGTAAAGTCTGGAAGGTAGGAGACGAGGTACTGGTAGAAGTAAAGCTGTGAGTAGCGAGCGTGAGTCGTGCTTGGGTAGCTCAGTTGGTAGAACACTTGCCCGCGAAAGACAAAGGTCCCGAGTTCGAGTCTCGGTCCGGCACACAGGTTTAATCTGCCAGGAAGTTTTATAAGAAAATAATTTATTTTTTGACATTTGTATTTCACCTTTTTTTCGCTTACCATTGGCTGCATTTGTTGCTATAGGTACACTTTTCTTCATAAGTAAGGGAGATTCTTCGATCAATTTTGCACAACATACAAACCATACTTACAGGTGTATCAAACTCTAGAATTTTCCAAATCTATTAAAAACTGTGGTAAAAATTCAGATAATTAACTATAAAATTTGTATTTTTTCTAAACATGAAGTTTAAAATATAACAGCACACTCATTTTTTTCATAAATGAAATAATTTCTAGAGTTTCGTACACCTGTAAGTATGGTTTGTATGCTGTGCAAAATTCATCGAAGAATCTCTCTTATTTATGAAGAAACGTGTACCTATAGCAACAAACACAGCCAATAGAAGTGAAAAAAATGATGAACTTTCACTAAAAAAATTTATTTTGTTATTTTTTTGAACTTCCATTGCTATGATTGTGAATCCTTATTCCTTCCTGGTCATGCTGACAAAGTTTTATGAATTTATTCGTAAAAGTATAGACAGTGGAAATTAAAATGTCTCCTGTGGTGTCTCTCCTGCTCCAAGTCGGCCCGTTGGACATCCTACCCCCCTTAACCCTACAGTGCACTGTTTATTTAGGCACACTTGTATTCTGCCCAGCATTAAAGTCTGATGTTAGTTCTGACACAATTCGCCGTCTGTCCTGTTTTACCAGTTTATTCAGTGTCCATCATCTGTAATAAGGGGCAGCCACCCAAACCCACGACGTCTGGACATGGCTTCACAGTGGTTGAAGACACTCACCACAGGACTCCCCGAACACCCGACAAGTCGTGCAGTTTCCGAAATGCTCGTGCCGAGTCTCTGGGCCAACACAATCTGCCACTGAGATAGGCCGAGCGCCTTCCCCATTGTTCACACGGACAGCATGCTCTCTGATACTACACGCACCGTGCATATGCCTGACTAACAGTCATTCCACGCCAGGTGACGCTGCTATGGCCTGGACGGGTTCATACCGGTAGTAGGTCGGCTGGCCATAATGCTCTGGCATCAGTTATGGAATCTTTCCAACCTACACCACTTACACGATCTAACAATCTACTGCTCAGCCAATCTTGTGTAGTCTCACATTGCAAAAGCTTCTATTCTCTTCTTGTCTGAACTGTTTATCGTCCAAATTTCACCTCCATACAAAAACTCCAAATACGTTCAGGAAAGACTTCCTAACTCTTGAATCTGTATTATACCTTAACAAATTTCTGTTTTTGAGAAGTGCTGTTCCTGCTATAGCCATACTGCAGTTCACATCCTCTCTCCTTCGGACATCATCAGTTATTTTGGTGCATTAATAGCAAAATTCATTTCATACTCTTACTGCCTCATTTTCAAAACTAATTCCTGCAGAACTTCCTGCTTTATTTCACTACGCTGCAGCACTACTAGCACAACTCATATACAATTTTTAGTGTCTGATCTCCTAAAAAAAGTTCCCATATCGTCACTTGCTTCAATTCAACAACAGTCCAGCACTAATAGAACAGCTCATCGACTTTTTTTTCATAATCGAATTCCCACACCATTGCCTGCTTTAATTCAACTAGACTCCAGCAAATAATAGCCAAACTTATCTACTACTTTTAATATCTCATATCTTAATCTTGTTCCCACAGCACTGCCTAGTTCAATTCCATTTCATTCCATTGCCCATGGCCGAACGGTTCTAGGCGCTACAGTCTGGAACCGTGCGACCGCTACGGTCGCAGGTTCGAATCCTGCCTCGGGCATGGATATGTGTGATGTCCTTAGGTTAGTTAGGTTTAAGTACTTCTAAGTTCTAGGGGATTGATGACCTCAGTTAAGTCCCATAGTGGTCAGAGCCATTTGAACCAAGCCATTGCCCATGTTTTGCTTTTTTGATGTTCATACTGTATCCTCCCTTCTGGATGCTATTCATTCCTTTCAGCTGCTCTTCCAAGTCCTTTCCCATCCCTGACGGAATAACAATGTCCTTCGTAACCCTAAAAGTTTTTTTTTGTTCTCTCACAACTTTAATTCCTTCTCTTACTTTTTCTTCGGTTTCCTTTACTGCTTGTTCGATGTACGGATTGAATAACATTGGGGGTATGCTACAACACTGTCTCACCCTGTTCTCAAACATTCGTTACCTTTTCTAGCCCATCAACTCTTATAACTACCGTCTGGTTGCGTACAAGTTGTAAATAACCTTTCGCACTCTGGGTTATACTCCACCGACTTTCATAAGTTCAAAGGGTGTATTCCACTCAACATCAACACAAACTTTCCGTAAGACTGCAAGTGTCATGAATGTAGGTTTGCTTCTTTACAACTTACAAGGTGACAGATATTGAACTATAAGGAAAAAAACGCAAATTATTACAAATAACATCGTGCGGAGTCATCAGAAGATGAAACCATATTGCAAGCCGATTTATAAAAGATATCTGAATTTTGCGTAAATTGGCGGCAGACCCTAAATCATGAAAATCTTATGAGTGTTGCAAGTGCGTCAGTGCATATGAATAACTACACCATGATATTACGTGAAAGAAAGACGAAGTTAAGTGAAGATATAGCAACTTTCTATTTTCTTCATGGTATGTTCTTTTACATATTCCGTTATTCGTGTTTTCTTGTTTCAGCGTCCGCCTGCTAAGCTGAGTGGTGACGTGTTTGCCTACCACGCCGCAGGACCGGTTTCGATTCCCAGCCGCGTTGGACCTTTTCTCTGCTCGTGGACTGTACTGTCCTCATCATCGTTGCGTCATCACCGACACGCAAGGTGTGCAGTGTGGCGTCGCCAAAAGTAAGACTAGCGACTGTGCGGCCGAACTTCCCCAAACGAGGCCTTCTAGCCATCAGTTCCACGCGATCATTTCATTTATTTCTTACTTCATCGTCGACATATTCGATGAAATTCCGTCTTTAATTGTTCTCTGTCTCATTATGTAACCGACTACAGTTGGAAACATGATCTCTCAAGAAGAACAAGTACCTATGAGTCTCATAATAGCATTTAATATACATACATCAAAACAGTTACCGAGCGAGGTGGCGCAGTGGTTAGCACACTCGACTCGCATTCGGGAGGACGACGGTTCAATCCCGTCTCCAGGCATCCTGATTTAGGTTTTCCGTGATTTCCCTAAATCGTTTCAGGCAAATGCCGGGATGGTTCCGTTGAAAGGGCACGGCCGATTTCCTTCCCCATCCTTCCCTAATCCGAGCTTGTGCTCCGTCTCTAATGACCTCGTTTTGCATGACCTCGGTTCCGAGAGCTCCGGAACCTGTACAGAAAATTGGAATAGAGATCAACATAAACATCATTTCCGCCCTTTTTATTGCTCGTGAAAACCACACATTGCATGTTGTACCATCGTACAGCGAGATCTTCACAGATTGTGGTCCAGTTTGCTGAACACCGGTATCTCTAATACCCAGTAGCACGTCCTCTTGCATTGATGCAGGCTTGTACTCGTCGTGGCATACTATCCACACGTTCATCAAGGCACTGTTGGTCCAGATTGTCCCACTCCTCAATGGCGATGCGGCGTTGATTCCTCAGAGTGGTTGGTGGGTCACGTCGTCCATAAACAGCCCTTTTCAATCTAACCCAGGCATGTTCGATAGGGTCCATGTCTGGAGAACATGCTGGCCACTCTAGTCGAGCGATGTCATTATCCTGAAGGAAGTCATTCACAAGATGTGCACGATGGGGGCGCGGATTGTCGTCCATGAAGACGAATGTCTCGCCAATATGCTACCGATATGGTTGCACTATCGGTCGGAGGATGGCATTCACGTATCGTACAGCCGTTACGGCGCCTTCCATGACCACCAGCGGCGTACGTCGGCCCCAAAATATCAGGGAACCTCCACTTTGCTGCACTCGCTTCAGCCTGACCAGGTTGCCTCCAAATACGTCTCCGACCATTGTCTGGCTGAGGGCATATGCAACACTCTTTGGTGAAGAGAATGTGATGCCAATCCTGAGCGGGCCATTCGGCATGTTGTTGGGCTCATCTCTAGCGCGCTGCATGGTACCGTGGTTGGAAGGATGGACCTCGCCATGGACGTCGGCAATGAAGTTGCGCATCATGCAGCCTACTGCGCACAGTTTGAGCCCTAACACGACGTCCTTTGGCTGCACGAAAAGGATTATTCAACATGGTGGGGTTGCTGTCAGGGTTCTCTGAGCCACAATCCATAGGTAGCTGTCATCCTCTGCAGTAGTACCCCTTGGGTGGCCTGAGCGAGTGTTGTGTACATAGTTCCGCATAGTCAGCACATACCCAACTTTCCCACTAGAGCGCGCCCCGCTAAGCACAACAGTGCAGGCGAAGCGCTCATCCATCTCCGCTTTACGAGATGGCGCTGCCATAGAGACGGACCAGATTCTGCTTCCGCCAATCCGCGTATTAATATGTAAAGTCGCCAATGAGATTGCTGCTTACGTAGAACATTTTCTCCTTGTGGATCACACTCGCGCAGTGATACATGAACACGCGAGGTATTATAACGAGTGTACAGACCTCCGATTAGTCAGCATTAGTCTGTACCAGTCTGTATGAGTTCTACATTTGTCTGCACCAGTCTATAGTCAAGTTTCAGTCTGCACCTAATAAGATTACCATATTCCTGTACATAGCTATGAACATAAATGTATAGACATTTTTGTCAAGTATCAGATATATATGTGAGAATGAGATTAACGTACCAATACCAAAGGAACTTCAGATTGTCAATTGTAAATAGCATCCACAACCAAGTTAAGTAATTTTTATTCTTGTTATTATTTTAATAAATGTGTGTGAAAATTAATCAAGTTCTGTTTAAAGTTGGTCACCGTCAATCTGCTACTCTAAGCGTGCAAGTGGCATTTCTATCATCTGACCTAACGGCATAAGATAAACACGCCACGATAAGACCACGAGACATATTGCTGACACTCGCCTACTTCGTTAGAGCGACAAGTCAAATAATCTGATGGTGTGTGTACCGAAGGTCTTACAGTACGCACACCACAGCGAGGCATGTCATCGACAGTTCCTGTCTCTCTGTATCTCCTCCATGTGCGAACAACATCGCTATTGTTCACTCTGAGACGCCTGGACACTAACCTTGTGGAGATCCCTTCCTGGCACAAAGTAACAATGCGGACCCGATCGAACCGCGGTATTGACAGGTTAGGCATGGTTGAACTACAGACAATACGATCCGTGTACCTCCTTCCTAGTGGAATGACTGGAAATGATCGGCTGTCGGAACCCCCTCCATCTAACAGGCACTGTTCATGCATGGTTGTTTACATCTTTGGACGGGGTTAGTAACATCTGTGAACAGCCAAAGGGACTGTGTGTGTGTGATACAATATCCACAGTCAACGTCTATCTACAGGAGTTCTGGGAACCGGGGTGATGCAAAACTTTTTTTTATGTGTGTAGCAATTATAAGAACATAAATGCAGTTTTCTATGGTCATGGTACATTATTTCTTATGCGGTAGGTATTCATTTGTAACAGTTTCCCCACCAGTCAGTTACACTGAGATCACATACTCTACTCAATTATTAAAACGTCATTAGCATTTTCAAAGGAGGGGCAGCAACAAGGCCATCGCCAATCATTGTGGTAGACGTCTACCTGCCTAGTAATATCAGAGGTGACGAAGCGATTTAAACAATGCGTAATGAGATAAAAGAAGTTATTCAGATCGTTGAGAGAGACAGAAATGTAACTGTGGTGAGGGGCTCGAATTCGGTAGTAGGGAAAGGAGGAGAACATGAAGTAGCTGCAGAACATGGACTCGAGGAAGGAATGACAAGGAAAGCCACAGAGAAAACTTCAATCGATTAAGAATCACGAAAGAGGACTGGATACGTGGAATCGGCGCGGAGATGCTGGAAGGTTTCGGATGGATTAGGCCAGGTGTCTCACCTTAAAAACCATCAGGGGCATTTTCCACTGGTGTTTCGCTCAGATATTTGCAGTTTCGTTTTTGCAACGTTTAGCTGGAATCGACTCGAACGAGCAGTAAAATACCACTCATCGCGTCTTTCATTCCCCGCCCACTCCCGTGGGAAAGTGTCGGTTTGTTTCCCGCTACACAAACCGATTTTTGAAGTGCAATTTTACGCGCCCAATCGATAGAGAGCTCCCAAATTACTCTAGTTCGAAATCTGTTTTATCGATATGCTTTAACAGGGACAGTTTATCGCAGAGAATACCAAACAGTACTACAGCAGCCAGATTTATTGAGAATATGGCCCAAGGGATAGCCATTGAAAATCTGAACACAGGTAAAACATGAGAACAGGAAGAAGGTGGTCTGAACACTGAAAAAGAAGCAAAATTGAAACAGAGAACAGTCCACGAATAAGAAGTGATTAAGTGGCCAGGGCGTTGGACTACCACGCGAGCGAGCTGTGTTCGAAACTCCCGCGCGCAATTTATTTATTTATTCAGAACGTTATGAACTGTGAGCCTAGTCATTGATATGTTTGTTCTCGTTCTGCAATCTTGCCAGTTGTCACACTCTACACTGGTTATAGAATATGAGCCACGTGGTTAGAAGACGTTATCGACGCAAGTAAATACACTCCTGGAAATGGAAAAAAGAACACATTGACACCGGTGTGTCAGACCCACCATACTTGCTCCGGACACTGCGAGAGGGCTGTACAAGCAATGATCACACGCAATGCACAGCGGACACACCAGGAACCGCGGTGTTGGCCGTCGAATGGCGCTAGCTGCGCAGCATTTGTGCACTGCCGCCGTCAGTGTCAGCCAGTTTGCCGTG
This sequence comes from Schistocerca piceifrons, assembly GCF_021461385.2. Taxonomy (NCBI): domain Eukaryota; kingdom Metazoa; phylum Arthropoda; class Insecta; order Orthoptera; family Acrididae; genus Schistocerca; species Schistocerca piceifrons. Next base: position 47,854,011 of record NC_060147.1, on the reverse strand, counting down.
GCATACGGAGCTCCATCGCAGTCTTTAACACTGGTAGCATGCCGCGACAGCGTGGACGTGAACCGTATGTGCAGTTGACGGACTTTGAGCGAGGGCGTATAGTGGGCATGCGGGAGGCCGGGTGGACGTACCGCCGAATTGCTCAACACGTGGGGCGTGAGGTCTCCACAGTACATCGATGTTGTCGCCAGTGGTCGGCGGAAGGTGCACGTGCCCGTCGACCTGGGACCGGACCGCAGCGACGCACGGATGCACGCCAAGACCGTAGGATCCTACGCAGTGCCGTAGGGGACCGCACCGCCACTTCCCAGCAAATTAGGGACACTGTTGCTCCTGGGGTATCGGCGAGGACCATTCGCAACCGTCTCCATGAAGCTGGGCTACGGTCCCGCACACCGTTAGGCCGTCTTCCGCCCACGCCCCAACATCGTGCAGCCCGCCTCCAGTGGTGTCGCGACAGGCGTGAATGGAGGGACGAATGGAGACGTGTCGTCTTCAGCGATGAGAGTCGTTTCTGCCTTGGTGCCAATGATGGTCGTATGCGTGTTTGGCGCCGTGCAGGTGAGCGCCACAATCAGGACTGCATACGACCGAGGCACACAGGGCCAACACCCGGCATCATGGTGTGGGGAGCGATCTCCTACACTGGCCGTACACCACTGGTGATCGTCGAGGGGACACTGAATAGTGCACGGTACATCCAAACCGTCATCGAACCCATCGTTCTACCATTCCTAGACCGGCAAGGGAACTTGCTGTTCCAACAGGACAATGCACGTCCGCATGTATCCCGTGCCACCCAACGTGCTCTAGAAGGTGTAAGTCAACTACCCTGGCCAGCAAGATCTCCGGATCTGTCCCCCATTGAGCATGTTTGGGACTGGATGAAGCGTCGTCTCACGCGGTCTGCACGTCCAGCACGAACGCTGGTCCAACTGAGGCGCCAGGTGGAAATGGCATGGCAAGCCGTTCCACAGGACTACATCCAGCATCTCTACGATCGTCTCCATGGGAGAATAGCAGCCTGCATTGCTGCGAAAGGTGGATATACACTGTACTAGTGCCGACATTGTGCATGCTCTGTTGCCTGTGTCTATGTGCCTGTGGTTCTGTCAGTGTGATCATGTGATGTATCTGACCCCAGGAATGTGTCAATAAAGTTTCCCCTTCCTGGGACAATGAATTCACGGTGTTCTTATTTCAATTTCCAGGAGTGTATGATGAATGGCGAGAGCAGGCAAGATATCACATAGACGTCTCACAGAAATGAAAACAACAAATAAACGGGTGTGAACTACACTGAAGAGCCAAAGAAACTGGTATAGGCACGCGTATACAAATACAGAGAAATGTAAACAGGCAGAATACGGCGCTGCGGTCGGCAACGCCTGTATAAGACAACATGTGTCTGGCGCAGTTGTTAGATCGGTTACTGCTGAGCATTTCCGAGATAGCGATGAAGTGGGAGATTAGATTAGATTAGTACTTGTTCTATAGATCGTGAATACGACACTTCGTAATGATGTGGAACGTGTCAGGTTAATAAAAGGTGTCTATACAAGGTATTACATTACACAAAATATTACATGACACGTAATATTTTTAATTTTTTTTTTTTGTGGGGGTTTGGGGAAATTACCCACTTACTATATCCAAAAATTCATCTAACGAGTAGAAGAAGTTACCATTAAGAAATTCTTTTAATTTCCTTTTAAATGCTATATGACTATCTGTCAGACTTTTGATGCTATTAGGTAAGTGACCAAAGACTTTTGTGGTAGCATAATTTACCCCCTTCTCAGCCAAAGTTAGATTTATTCTTGAGTAGTGAATATCATCCTTTCTCCTAGTGTTGTAGCCATGTACACTGCTATTACTTTTGAATTCGTTCAGATTGTTAATAATAAATTTCATAAGTGAATATATATATTGTGAGGCTACAGTGAAGGTCCCTAGCTCTTTAAATAAGTGTCTGCAGGATGATCTTGGATGAGCTCCAGCAATTATTCTGATTACACGCTTTTGTGCAATGAACACTCTTTTACTCAATGATGAGTTACCCCAGAATATGATGCCATACGAAAGCAGAGAATGAAACTAGGCGTGGTAAGCTAATTTACTAAGATGTATATCGCCAAAACTTGCAATGACCCTAATAGCATAAGTAGCTGAACTCAAACGTTTCAGCAGATCTTCAGTGTGTTTTTTTCCAGGTCAACCCTTCATCAATGCATACACCTAGAAATTTTGAATATTCCACCTTAGCTACTGATTTCTGATCGAAGTCTATATTTATTAATGGTGTCATTCCATTTACTGTGCGAAATTGTATGTACTGTGTTTTGTCAAAGTTTAATGACAGCCCATTTGCAGAGAACCACTTAATGATTTTCTGAAAAATATCCTTTACAATTTCACCAGTTAATTCCTGTCTGTTGGGTGTGATAGCTATACTTTTATCATCGGCAGAAAGTACCAGATTTTCCCGTACGGCCATTTCACGACTGTACGGCGAATATCAGGAATCCGATAATACATCAAATCTCCGATATCGCTGCGGCCGTAAAAAGATCCTGCAAGAACGGGACCGACGACGACGGAAGAGAGTCGTTCAACGTGAAAGAACTGCAAAATGGTTCAAATGGCTCTGAGCACTATGCGACTTAACTTCTGAGGTCATCAGTCGCCTAGAACTTAGAACTAATTAAACCTAACTAACCTAAGGACAGCACACACATCCATGCCCGAAGCAGGATTCGAACCTGCGACCGTAGCGGTCGCTCGGTTCCAGACTGTGGCGCCTAGAACCGCGCGGCCACTATGGCCGGCAAAAAACTGCTGGAGATTTCAATGCTCGGCCATCAGCAAGTGTCAGCATGCAAACCATTTGTGGTGTGGATACTGTTAAGACCTTCGGTACACACACCATCAGATTATTTGACTTGTCGCTCCAGCGAAGTAGACGAGTGTCAGCAATATGTCTTCTGGTCTTATCGTGGCGTGTTTATCTTCTGCCGTTAGGTCAGTCGATAGAAATGCCACTTGCACGCTTAGAGTAGCAGATTGACGGTGACCAACTTTAAACAGCACTTGATTAATTTTCACACACATTTATTAAAATAATAATAAGCATAAAAATTACTTCGTTCTGGATGCTGTTTACAATTGACAATCTTAAGTTCCTTTGGTCTTGTTACGTTAATCTTATTCTCATATATCTCTGATACTTGACAAAGTGTCTATACATTTAGCTTCATGGCTATGTACAGGAATATTATAATCTTCTTAGGTGCAGACTGAAACTTGACTATAGACTGTTTCAGACTAATGCAGACTGGTACAGACTGGTGCAGACTAATGCAGACTCGTGCATTCATGTATCACTGCGCGAGTTTGATCCGCGAGGAGAAAAGTTCTACGTTAGCAGGAATCTCATTGGCTGAGTTACATATTAATACGTGGATCGGCGGAAGCAGAATTTGGTCTGTCTCTAAGGCAGCGCCATCTCGTAGTGCAGAGATGGACGAGCGCTGCACCTGCGCTGTTGTGCTTAGCGGGGCGCGCTCTAGTGGGAAAGTTGTGTACGTGCTGACTATGCGGAACTGTGTACACAACACCATTCAACAAAACATCATCGATACGGCCTTTGGGAGCCGAAGGACCACTTGTGTACCCTTGATGACTGCATGACATAAAGATTTACGACTAGTCTGGGCCCGTCAACACAAACATTGGACTGTTGATGACTGGAAACATGTTGCCTGGTCGGACGAAACTCGTTTCACATTGTATTGAGCGGATGGACGTGTACAGGTATGGAGACAACTTCATGAATCCCATGGACCCTGTATGTCAGCAGGGGACTGTTCAAGCTGGTGGAGGCTCTGTAATGGTGTGGGGCGTGTGCAGTTGAAGTGATATGCCACCCCTGATACGTCTATATACGACTCTGACAGATGAAACGTAGGTAAGAATCCTATCTGGTCAACTGAATCCATTCACGTTCACTGTGAATTCCGGTGAACGTGGACAATTCCAGCAAACAACGCGACACCCCACACGTCCAGAATTGCTACAGAGTGGCTCCAGGAAAGCTCTTATGAGTTTAAACTCTTCCGGTTGCCACGAAACTACCCAGACATGAATATTATTCAGCATGTCTTGGATGCCTTGCATCGTGCTGTTCAGAAGAGATCTCCACCCTCTCGTACTATTACGGATTTATGGACAGCCCTGCAGGATTCATGGTGTCGATTCCCTCCAGCACTACTCCAGACATTAGTCGGGTCAATGTGACGTAGTGTTGCGGCACTTCTGCGTGCTCGCGGGGGCCCTACACGATATTAGGCAGTTGTGCCAGTTTCTTTGGCTCTTCAGTGTTTGTTACGACAAAGGAATTCAGGAGTGAATACTAAATTGAACGCTACTTCAAAAAACTGAGAAACATATGTTTTGACGGATCACAGAGAAACTGTGTGATTGTGACAGCTTATGCGACAAACTGTGATGTTTTCATTGTTTCCTTGGGAGTAATCACATTCGCATTCATTCGGAAGCCAGTATCGGGCAAGGAGGCATATCTCACTCACTCACCAGTCTTACAAATCGGGTGCGTCAACAAGAGATTCCTGTCATATGACACACACGTACTGTCATTAATGCCGTATGTGACACACTAGACGTGTTTTCCGGTGGAGGATTCTGTTGACCTCTCACCTTGTCATCAGAAGTTTCCGGATCCCATTCGAAAGCCACTTCCTTCCGGATGCTAATAGAGTAGTTGTGCAGAATCAGCTGTCATTATAGATGCTTTTCCTTACAGCTCGCTGTTGGAAACGGACGTAATACCACGACACAGACACAAATTTGATTAAAGCGAACAGCGAAAAAAAAAAAATGGCAAGAGGGAGGTTTGAACACGGCTGTCCCTCAGGGCAGTCCAAATTGTGACCACTATACCACGACGTCAATTCACTCCACTGATGCTCTACACAGCACTATTTGTTCTTGGACCGTCCACTGTTTATATTTTGCTTTTTTTCACAGTTCAGTGCACACTCTTCCTGATTTCACTCTTGACCTGTGTTCAGTTTGTGACAGGCCGCCCCCTGGGCTTATTTCCACTAAATGCAATATTATAGTCACTGAGAAAACAAGAGAACTCCTTGCTGAGAAAGTAAATGAAACTCTCAAGGAAGTTTAACTTAGCAATAAAGTGACATTGAGCACAGAGAAAACTTATGCCATAAATTTCAGTTTGAAGAGGAAAAGTGTCAATGTTAAATTAAATGTAGATGGCACCTCTATAGACTATGTAGCAAATGCAAAATTTCTTGGAGTGAATATTGATTCTCAGTTGAAGTGGTGTGAACACACAAAGGTACTTGCAAACATCAGCATGTTGTGCCCTTAGAATCCTATCATCAGTATGTAACGTGCAGTGTCTTTTAGTTACGTATTATTCATGTGTACAGTACATTCAATTATTAGCTATGGCATTCTTTTTTTAGGAACAAATGCACAAAATATGAACACAATTTTCAAACTCCAGAAAAGAGCCATAGGAATCATAACGAAAAATACTAGTCGAGCTCATTGTAAAGATCTGTTCAAAACATTGGAGATTTTAACTGCTCCACGTGAATACATTTACTGGTCAGCTGTACACATCAAAAATAACATTGGTCGTTACTGCACAAATAGCTCTGTCCATGACCATGCAACAACAGATAGACTCAGCTTACATTCATCAAGAAAAAATAAACATAAAACTCAGAACAACATTTTCTGCCAAGGAATAAAACTGTAGAACAAAGTATCAAAAGAGATTAAAGAAATACCAAAAAAACACTTATTTAAAAAGGCAGCTAAAAAGTTCATGTTATGCAATACATTTAATACATTGAAGTAGTAAAACATTGAAGGAGTAAAATAGAGTAGGAGTTTGATAAAAAAAGTTATACAAATAAATAATAATAATAATAATAATGATTATAAAACATCCAACATTCCACGTAACACCTTCACTTTATGTTTTTTTTCCTTATTTTTTCCTTTCTAGAAATAGTTGTCCCCAAGCTATGCATAGCACAATACTAACACCTCTTCCTCTTTCTGAGCTCAACATCTCACTCATTATTTATGGATGTTGACTCAGTTTTTCAGGATAGCAAATGGAAGTTGGGGTACAGAAAATGGCCCAGAGATCACCAGTCAGTGTGTGTATATGTGTATGTTCGTGTGGGTGGTGAGTGAAGTGTTTTGAAACAATGTGTGTATAGTGTGTGCAGTGACTGATAGTGAGATATGAGTGAACATTTTGGCATTACATTATTAAATAAGTTATTAGTAAAAACAGTATTGTATGATGATGATTGTATACCAGGAGTAAATCTAATGATAGTCTAACTAGAAGTCTGTAAATATATGTGTATATGAATTAGCTTATTTTAAATTGGTCTAAAATTATAAATACTTTGACATGTACTATATCCTTGTAAAAAAGAGATCTACAGGTAAATAAAGCTACTGCTACTACTACTACTACTAAATCTGAGAGAGTTTTATGGAGAGTTTCCCTTGTGAGCAGCGCAGCCGATGGCGGTGCTGTAGCTGCTGGAATACCGGTTGTTAAATAATGAAGTAAATAAAAATATTATTGTGACACAAGCAATGTTGCGAAATGCTTTGAATCTTATCTAAGAAACAGGTAACAAAGGGTGTCGTTGCTAAATACCTGTACAGTAAGCAATCAGCCTTCATCTGATTGGGAATTAATTACATCTGGTGTTCCTCAGGGTTCCATCTCGGGTCCATTGCTTTTTCGTGTGTACATTAATGACCTCTGGTCTGTTACATTACCAGATGCTAATAAATTGTTTCGTTTGCAGATGGTACAAACATTGCAATAAATAGCAATTCATGTGCAGATTTAGAAGTAGCTGCTAATCAAATTTTCACAGACATTAATAAATGGTTTGAACCTAATTCACTGTCATTGAAATTTGATAAGACCCACTATATGTAGTTCAGAACCTGTAAGGGAATTGCTTCCAGCATGTGTATAACATATGAAGACATGCAGATCGAAGAGGTTGACAGTGTTAAATTTCTGGTATTACAACTCGATAATAAATTCAGTTGGAAAGGCCATACCACAGAGCTGGCGAAGTGCCTCAACAAATCTGTATTTGCATTGAGAATGATGTCAGATGTAGCAGATATAAATATAAAAAAAACTTGCATGCTCTGCTTACTTTCATTCTATTACATCATACAGTATCATATTCTGGGATAACTCAAGAAACTGAGCAAAAGTTTTTTGTGTGCAAAAGCGTGCAATAAGAATCAGTTGCGGTGTAAATTCACGATCATCATGTAGAAACATGTTCAAGGAAATTTGTACTCTAGCCACTGTTTCTCAGCATATTTATTCCTTAATGAAATTTGTTGCAAGTAATATATCTGTAGTTCCAACTAATAGCTCAATTTATAGTTTCAATACTAGGAATAAGAATAATCTACATACACATCTAGAATCACTTACCTTGGTCCAAAGAGCGGTCCAATATTCAGAAACACACATTTTCAATAAAGTGCCAGCAACCATTAAAAATCTGCCAGGAAGTTTCACCCATTAAAAAGTTGGTTTCAAATAAAACACAATTTAAACACACTTTTTACTCTATAGATGAATATCTTAACAGGGACTGTTAGACCAGCTAAAGTAAAAATACCCGTTAGATTTCTGCTCTTAAAGCACTTGGTCACAACAGTCAAGATTAGATATTTTGTTTATGATAATATTATGAAAATGTGTCTTTCTGATGGTTTTTAATTCTGTCAGTATTAGCAGTTCCAGTTTACTGTAATTTATTTACCTGTTTTGACAATCTCCTGAGAAACGTTTAGGGTAGTAAGTATTATATTCAAATAGTTTATGCTTTTTATGTTATACTTTCTGATGTGTTCAACACCCAAGAGAATCATCTGCATTTTTTTTTTTTTTGAGTCTATGGAACAAAAACTGAATCTAATCTAATCCTCAACACTTCACTGTCTCTGTTAATGCATATCAGTAAAACGAATACTGGAACAGATTAATGTGCTGCTGCTCTATCTGATGGCCAAACAAAATTCCGCTTTAAAAATCATTCTCTTTGTAACCGGAAACAAACTGACGTTTTACATCGTCCCATCAAAGACACGATGATCAGTATTAGTCCCAGCTGACTTGAGTTATACGTTGCCGAAACGAAACCGCAAGTATCTTCCGAAAAAGACAGAGAAAATGCGCCAGAAGGCTCTTAGGAGAGACACCCTGTAGTGTGTAGAACAGTAACCCATACCAGGTCCATATATTTTCCTGTGTCAACACGTTGGATGTAGTGAATACATGTGCTTCTGAAGTTACAAACAGCTACTGTGTTAAAAGCGCCACATGAAAGAGCCAATAACTACCATGGTAAATAACAATAGTCAACGTGTAAAAAAAAATCGAAATTTTCTGTAAAAAATCTTATAAATGTAATGTGGAAAATACATTGATACCTGGCTGTACTGAAATCCAACACTTAGCGTGGAAACGTATAACTCAATGTAAATCATGTGAAGATGGGCGCCAGCCGAAAAGAGGTTCTGCATTAAGTAAAAACACCTTCTGTTGTTACTGATAGCAGTTATTATTCTATACATTAGTATTTTTCACTTTTGTGCCATTAGGTGTTTCCACATTTGAGCGAAATACACTGTATGACAATGAAGCACCCAAATACATGGTCTTATCCTAATGCCACGAAGTGCAGTTCTAGGCGCTACAGTCTGAAGCCGAGCGTCCGCTACGGTCGCAGGTTCGAATCCTGCCTCAGGCATGGATGTGTGTGATGTCCTTAGGATTGTTAGGTTTAATTAGTTCTAAGTTCTAGGCGACTGATGACCTCAGAAGTTAAGTCGCATAGTGCTCAGAGCCATTTGAGCCAACCTAGATAAGAGTAGAAGCCAGTGAAAACAAATAATAACCAAAGTACTATGCTACACAATACCAAAGTGGCTTTATGTGGTGTCACCGCCAGACACCACACTTGCTAGGTGGTAGATTAAATCGGCCGCGGACCATTTAGTACATGTCGGACCCGCGTGTCGCCACTGTGTAATCGCAGACCTAGCGCCACCACAAGGCAGGTCTCGTGATACGAACAAGCAGTCGCCCCAGTTGGACGGACGACCTAGCTAGCGACTAGATGTACGAAGCCTTTCTCTCTCATTAGCCGAGAGACAGAATAGCCTTCTGCTAAGTTAATGGCTACGAACTAGCAAGGCGCCATTAGCCTTACAGTGATTGTAATTAAAGTCTCCTGTGTATAGTCAAGAGCGATGTACCACAATGATTGATTAAAGATAAGTATTAATCCAGCTACGTACTTTTCTTCATAGCATTAATTACGTAGCCTGTTCCAGTACTTGACGCCCGTCGGCGTGTGTGTGTACGCGTGCCTTTCTTTCGGCTACCCGTCACTGTGGACTGGCTGCCTTGTCAGTCCACTTCATTGGCGACGAGTTAAAGTATTCTTTCTGATTGCTTACATTTACTTGTGTCATGGCTTCGCCAGATGTACTGTCCGAATTTTATCGCTTGCAGAATCAACAGACGCAGGCGTTATTGGATGCCCTTGGACAGCTCGTCCAGGGTCAACGTGCCATTCAAACCGATGCGGCCGCCGCCGCTTCACCGCTACCGCAGCCTCAACTCGCAGTTGCACCGCCTTTTAGGCACTACGACCCGAACCACGAGACTTGGCAAGAGTGGTCCCGTCAATTCGCCTTCCACCTCGCCGCATACAGAATTCAAGGTAATGAGCGGCAGCCGTTTTTGCTTTCTTGTGTCGGTGTGTCCACCTACCGTGTGATAGTGAAATTGTTTCCCCGACGCGACGTAGCAACTCTGTCCTACGAGGAAATTTTGTCTGCTTTAGATGCCTATTCCAAAGAAACGGTTAATGTAGTTGCAAAACGGTATACGTTTTTTCGTACAAAACTTACGGCCGGTCAAACTAATAGGGAGTGGGTAGCAACGTTGCAAGGACTTACTAGGGACTGTGCCTTTGACTGTGACTGTGGTCTTTCTTATTCAGATACAATGGTGCGTGATGCAATTGCACAAAACGTTTCTGATGTTCGCATACGGGAGCAAATTTTGAAACTAGTTAATCCCTCCCTTCAACAAGTGATCGACATCTTGGATAGACAAGACACACTTGACTGTGCTCAGGACTCTTTTGAAACTTCGCCAGCAGTGTGTAACATTAACCGGCTCGCCGGGCGAGCTGCGCGGCCCGGTCAACTGCCCTCGCGCAAACAAGCGCAGCTGCCGCCGCGCTTTAAGCCACGTGTGCCGCGCCAGCCCACAAATGCAGTGAAATCATGCCCGCGGTGTGCTACTAGACATTCGCGTGAACATTGCCCGTCACGCCACGCTATTTGATTTTTCTGCAATCGCAAAGGACATGTTCAAAGTGTTTGCCAGAAAAAGCTCAGATCAGACAATCACAATCATTCCAGGCCCTTTGCTTCGCGCCGGAATCGAACCAAGGACACTCAGGCTCGTGGACCTTCGCCCATGGACATTTATGTAGTTAATTCCGCTTCGTCCAGTGCCACTTTCTCTAACAGTGACTGTGTTCGTCCCACAAAAACTGTGCGTCGACGTCGCCGGAAATCACGTCAATTCGCAAGTGATTCTGTACCGGTGTCTGTTCCAATTGCACAAAGCAGTCGCTCTTGTCAGCAGAACAATAAACTTTTTGTGGACTTAGACTTTGAAGGCAAAGTGATACCATTCCAGCTCGATACCGGAGCTGCAGTTTCATTGCTCAATCACGACACGTACAAACAACTGGGCAAACCTCCGTTGCGTTCCGCAAATGTTAAGCTAACCACATATTCCGGACAGAAAATTCCTGTGTTAGGACAGTGCAGCCTTCTTGCAACATACAAGGGACAAACAAAACTTGTGTCATTTTACGTTCTTCGTTCTTCTACTGCAGTGAACTTGTTTGGTTTAGATTTATTTCAGTTGTTTAACATGTCTATTGTAAATCAGGTGCTATCAGTGAATCAAACTGTGCCTTCAGACAGTGTTTCTCGCTTATGTGACAAATTTGCAGACATTTTTGCACCAGGCTTAGGTTGCGCTAAAAACTATGAAGCACATTTGGAACTGAAGGTCAACGCGCAACCGAAATTTTTCAGAGCGCGCAATGTTCCCCACGCATTGCGTGATGAGGTCGCAAGAACATTAAACGATCTAGAATCACAGGGTGTAATTGAACGTGTGCAAGCTTCTCTCTGGGCCTCACCCTTAGTAATTTTGCCAAAACCTTCCGGAAAATTGAGACTTTGCGTGGACTTCAAGGCCACAGTGAATCCACAACTAGTGACTGCTACTTTTCCTTTGCCCCGCCCGGAAGATCTTTTTTCTAAACTGTGCCCGGGAAAATATTTTTCGAAGTTGGATCTAGCCGATGCGTACTTGCAAATACCTGTGGACGACGAATCCCAGCGCGTCTTGGTGGTTAACACGCATCTTGGTTTGTACAGGTTCAAAAGACTGCCGTTCGGGTGTGCATCCGCCCCTGCATTGTTTCAGCAATATTTACAAACTATTTGTGCGTCGGTCCCTACTGCAGCAAACTATCTGGACGATATAGTGAGCTCCGGACAGACAGAAGAAGATCATCTTGCGAACCTACGAACGTTATTTCAGGTCTTGCGACAAAATGGTCTTCGCTTGAAGGACAAATGTGTGTTTTTTGCTCGTGACTTACCATACCTGGGCCATGTCATCAATGCCCAAGGCATACATCCGAGTCCAGAGCACCTCCGCGCCATACAAGATTTACCTTCCCCTCGCAATGTGAAACAGCTACAGAGTGTGTTGGGTAAAATTAACTATTATCACAAATATATGCGCAATGCCTCTTCCATTTCAGCTCCGCTTCATCGCTTACGCCGTAAAGGTGTTCCGTTCGTCTGGACGACGGAATGCGAACGCGCCTTTCGCCAGTTGAAATCGGCGTTGCTTTCTAATACTTGCCTCACGCCTTTCGATCCCCAGAAACCCCTTTTGTTGACGGTAGATGCATCGGATTTCGGGATCGGTGCTGTGCTTGCGCACAAAGTTGGCTCCCATGATCGCCCTATTGCCTTTGCGTCCAAATTGCTCTCGTCTGCGCAAAGAAATTACTCGCAGATAGAGAAAGAAGCTTTGGCTCTCGTGTTTGGTGTTACTAAGTTCCATGATTTCTTGTATGGTCGTCACTTCACCATCATCACAGACCACAAACCTTTGACATCGCTTTTTCATCCGAACAAGCCTGTACCTCCGCGTACAGCGCAGAAATTCATTCGCTGGTCTATTTTCCTCTCGCAGTACCGCTACGATATCTTGTATCGGTCCACTGCTAAGCACGGAAACGCCGATGCGTTGTCCCGTTTGCCGGTTGCTGAGGATAAAGCATTCGATTCTTCCGAACTTGCTTGCCTGTTCATTGATTCGGAAACCGATGAAGTGGTCGAATCGTTTCCGATTGATTTTCGTCGTGTAGCTACAGCCACCGCTGCTGACCCTGTCCTTGCTACTGTTTTGCGTTTTGTTGCTACGCAATGGCCTTTGTCAAAGTCTCGGATCGAGGATCCGTTGGTTCGCCGATTTTTTGCTCACAAGGAGAGACTTTTTGTTCGACGTGGTGTTTTGTTGTTGCGTTCTGATAATGATCAGTCAAGAGTCGTGGTCCCACGTTCGTTACAGTCCTCTGTCTTACGGCTTCTTCACCAAGGACATTGGGGTATAGTGCGAACGAAACAACTTGCTCGTCAGCACTGTACTTGGTTCGGAATCGATGCTGCGATTACGAATATGTGTTCTTCTTGCATGGCGTGTGCCGAACAACAATCCGCACCGCCGCGGAAAGTCTTTGCATGGCCAAAAGCCACTTCCCCTTGGCAACGCTTGCACATTGATTTTGCTGGTCCATTCTGGAATGCTCGATGGTTGGTTGTGGTCGATTCATTCAATAATTTTCCTTTTGTTGTCAGGATGTCTTCCATCTACTGGCTCGCCTCATCCCCAGGTGTTACCGACGATGCCTTCCATTTTGCCCCATGGCGGCGCGCCAAGGGGTTATTTTTTGGAAATATGGTGCGAAATTGTGATTTAGTGCGTTTCAGTGCGCGATGCGCCAGCCTCACGGCAGAAGGCGGACGAAGCCTGGCCGGCGCGTTATGCAGGTGACACAGTTTTGCAACAAGAGACGGTATGTGTGTAAGTGCGCGGCAGCCATCACAGCCAGAATGCAGCATTAGCAGAATTACGCAGGCACGGGTCGCGTGTGGCGCGCTTGCGTTAGCCAACTCAGCGAGAACCTCCTAATAAACATAGCGCCGCGTAACCGGCGGATTCAGAAGCGGTCTGCACTATTTAAAGACAGCAGTGGTGGGTGTCTGCATCAGTTCGACCGATTGGGCGTTCGGTCGCTGCTACGTCGTCGTCATCACTGACGCTGTCCCCAAGGACCGGCCAGCGGAGGGTGTTTCCCGCTGCTGCACCGGCGACTCCCGGCATCGTTACGAGCCGCAGCGTCCCCAGGAGGCGAGCTAGGCCGGGCCTCGTGCTGCTAACCTCCTACTGCCTGCGCAGCCGCCGACCGAGCGCGGCGTCGCGTTCCCCGGGCTGCGCGTATCAGCACGTCTCCACCATGACACGAGTGGTGGGGCTGAGCTACTGGAAAATGTATTGGAAGAACCAACAATCTACATCTACAACTACATCCATACTCCGCAAGCCACCCGACGGTGTGTGGCGGAGGGTACCTTGAGTACCTCTATCGGTTCTCCCTTCTATTCCAGTCTCGTATTGTTCGTGGAAAGAAGGATTGTCGGTATGCCTCTGTGTGGGCTCTAAACTCTCTGATTTTATCCTCATGGTCTCTTCGCGAGATATACGTAGGAGGGAGTAATATACTGCTTGACTCTTCGGTGAAGGTATGTTCTCGAAACTTTGACAAAAGCCCGTACCGAGCTACTGAGCGTCTCTCCTGCAGAGTCTTCCACTGGAGTTTATCTATCATCTCCGTAACGCTTTCGCGATTACTAACTGATCCTGTAACGAAGCGCGCTGCTCTCTGTTGGATCTTCTCTATATCTTCTATCAATCCTATCTGGTACGGATCCCACACTGCTGAGCAGTATTCGAGCAGTGGGCGAACAAGCGTACTGTAACCTACTTCCTTTGTTTTCGGATTGCATTTCCTTAGGATTCTTCCAATGAATCTGTCTGGCGTCTGCTTTACCAACGATCAACATTATATGATCATTCCATTTTAAATCACTCCTAATGCGTACTCCCAGATAATTTATGGCATTAACTGCTTCCAGTTGCTGACCTGCTATTTTGTAGCTAAATGATAAAGGATCTATCTTTCTGTGTATTCGCAGCACATTACACTTGTCTACATTGAGATTCAATTGCCATTCCCTGCACCATGCGTCAATTCGCTGCAGATCCTCCTGCATTTCAGTACAATTTTCCATTGTTACAACACAATTGGTCTGATAGTCCATATGCTCTTACTTTGTTCATTAAACGACTGTGGGGAACTGTATCGAACGCCTTGCGGAAGTCAAGAAACACGGCATCTACCTGTGAATCCGTGTCTATGGCCCTCTGAGTCTCGTGGACGAATAGCGCGAGCTGGGTTTCACATGACCGTCTTTTTCGAAACCCATGCTGATTCCTACAGAGCAGATTTCTAGTCTCCAGAAAAGTCATTATACTCGAACACAATACGTGTTCCAAAATTCTACAACTGATCGACGTTAGAGGAAGACTGCTAAAAACAACCACCTTCATCTACCCAGCCACGCCCTACAACCCCGACCACTTCACCTGCTCCGGACATCCTATTGCACAACTTTCTACGGAAGAATACGGCGAGATTCTACTGGGCTATAGCCGGCGTAAGTATTGGCTGGAGCTGTCGTAGCTGTAGGTACACACTGCCGGTCTGACTCTGCTCGCATGCTTATAACACCGATTCTGTACTACTACACTTAGTCACATTAGTTTCAATTTGTGGATCTCGGTCACACGGATTTTCATGAAGTAGTGCCGTGGTTATGCGAAGAGTCTGTTGATGTTTACATTAAATAAATGGCTCTGAGCACTGAGACTTAACTTCAAATTCAAATGGCTCTGAGCACTATGGGACTCAACTGCTGTGGTCATAAGTCCCCTAGAACTTAGAACTACTTAAACCTAACTAACCTAAGGACATCACACACATCCATGCCCGAGGCAGGATTCGAACCTGCGCCTTTAACCGCGCGGCCACTCCGGCCGGCTGAGACTTAACTGCTGAGGTCATCAGTACCCTAGAACTTAGAACTACTTAAACCTAACTAACCTAAGGACAACACACACATGTATGCCCGAGGCAGGATTCTAACCTGCGACTGTAGCGGCTGCACGGCTCCAGACTGTAGTGCCTAGAACCGCTCAGCCACTCCAGCCGGTGATGTTTACATCCATTGGCGATGTTTGCATATGAGCTCTTGAAGGGAGGTCGGCAGCCCACCTTGCTTAGCTGTTGTGTGGGCCCTCTAACTGATAAGGCGCCACTACGATAGTTCTTGTTCCGTGTTGTAACCAGACCTAGCAGGGAACTGGCTGTTTATAATTAACGTGCACCTACTTATGAAGGTCCAGTGTGGGCTGTAATTATCGTATGGTAGCGAAACTTGACAGATATGCCAATGTGTTAATGTGGAACCGATTTACGCTGGAAAAAAATTAGTTCCCATTTCGGCCACCGGGTGTAAATCTGGCGCTGTGAATGCAAGAAATATAAAAATGTCCCCATGTGTAATGGACTAGGAACAGGACATGGCCAGAAAAGGTCAAAGTAGTGAGATAGGCATAATGTTAATTATTTTATTAGCTGCCGCTTACGCAATGTATTCAATATGTTGGAGACAAGATGCTGTACAGTGCCAGATTTACATATGCCCTTCAGAACTGGTACTAATGTTTTTCCAGAGTGAATCAGTTTCACATTAGCACATTGGTATACCTAAAAAAAGTTATGCTACACTAAATGAAACTAAACTCCAGCCGAACAGGCCTTGGAAGACCCAACGGTACCGACCGGCCACCGTGTCGTCCTCAGCCCACACGCGTCGATGGATGCGGGTGGCACAAGCACACCACTCTCCCAGCTGTGTGTCAGTTTATGCTGCCATTAGAGAATTGCAGTCCACATTGCATCTTAACGAGCAGCTGCAATTTAATTATAACCACCCACTATAGGAGACATGTGGAGAGCATCAGCTGTTCAATGACGACTGCGAAGGCTACAGAGATACTGCGTACTCGTATGAGGCGGCATTATCAGAGAGCTGTCTGCCAGTGACAACAGTCAGTGGCTGCACCCCGTGCAGCACAGGTGCAGCCAAATTACCTTGCCAAGGGTGTGCCCGATGTCGAGGTCCGCCTTGCTGAGCAGCCACGCAGACACGGGCCTCCTCAGCACGGCGCCCCACTGGTCATCCAGCGGCACCGACAACTTCAAGTGGTAAGACACCAAGTCCTGCACAGTGCGGAAGCTCCGGCCGCCGGTGGACAACCAGCCCTGCACCACCAACCACCTCAGTATAGTCCTCACTGTCTTCGTGCCACGTCGTCTGCACACAAAGACAATGACGAGACAGAACTCTACTAGCCAAGACAAGGTATACGAGGTGCGGCTAGAAAAAAACCGGACTGATGCTGGAAAAAACAATTATTTACAATTATTTACAATTTCGTGTTATCTCCTTCAATGTACTCTCCTCCTCGGTCTCTACACCGCTCCATACGAATTTTCCACTGTTCATAGCAATGCTGCAGATCATTTTCGGTAAGTCCATACATTACTTCTGTCGCTTTTTCTTTTACTGCTTCAACAGTCTCAAATCTAGTTCCTTTCAAAGCTGACTTGACTTTAGGGAAAAGAAAAAAGTCACAGGGGGCCAAATCAGGTAAGTAGGGTGGATGATCTAAGATGGGAATGTGTGTTTTGCCAAAAACGTCTTCACTGACAACGCACTGTGAGCTGGGGCATTGTCTTGGTGAAGGATCCGTGACTTTTTTCTCCACAAATCGTTCCGTTTTCTCCGTACTCGCTCACGTAGGGTAGCCAGGACGCTAATGTAGTAATGCTGATTCACTGTTTATCCCTCTGGTACCTAATCAATGTGCACAATCCCTTTGATGTCAAAAAAAAACAATCATTATTGCCTTGAATTTCGATTTTGACATTCGTGCTTTTTTTTTGTCGTGGAGAACCAGGAGTTTTCCAATGCATCGATTGGCGTTTAGTTTCGGGATCGTAAGTAAAAAACCACGATTCATCGCAAGTTATAACATTTTGTAAGAAGGTGGGATCACTTTCAATGTTTTCCAGGATGTCAGAACAAATCATTCATCGGCGTTCCTTCTGTTCAATTGTGAGACACTTTGGAACCATTTTTGAACACACTTTGTTCATGTTGAAACTTTCATGAAGAATCTCCCTAACACTATCCTTGTCAACTGCTGTTAACTCAGACACTGCTCTGATTGTTAAACGGCGATCTTGTCGAACAAGTTTACCGATTTTTTCAATGTTTGCATCAGTTTTTGCTGGCAATGGTCTGCCAGTGCGAGTGTCATCACTGGTGTCTTCGCGGCCATCTTTAAATCGTTTAAACCACTCAAACACTTGTGTTCGCGATAAGCAATCATCGCCGTACACTTGTTGTAACATTACAAACGTTTCACTTGCAGATTTTCCTAGTTTGAAACAAAATTTGATGTTAACACGCTGTTCTTTCTGTACACTCAACATTTTCCGATGCACAAACAAAACGTCAACTACTTAAAACAGACGCCACGGGCAGACTGAGTGCAGGAGGCAGATGAAACTCGAGCAGTAGGCGGAGCGAGAGTCACCTGACAGGCCACGCGACTTTCAGCCTTATTGCATTCGTTTTATTGTTTCACCAGTACTAGTCCGGTTTTTTTCTAGCCGCACCTCGTGTACACTACTGGGCATTAAAATTGCTACACCAAGAAGAAATGCAGATGATAAACGGGTATTCACGCAATTTGGGTGCATAGATCCTGACAAATCACTACCCAGAACAACCACCTCTGGCCGTAATAACGGCCTTGATACGCCTGGGCATTGAGTCAAACAGAGCTTGGATGGCGTGTACAGGTACAGCTGCCCATGCAGCTTCAACACGATACCACAGTTCATCAATAGTAGTGACTGCCGTATTGTGACGAGCCAGTTGCTCGGCCACCATTGACCAGACGTTTTCAGTTGGTGAGAGTTCTGGAGAATGTGCTGGACAGGGCAGCAGTCGAACATTTTCTGTATCCAGAAAGACCAGTACAGTTCGTGCATTATCCCGCTGAAATGTAGGGTGTCACAGCGATCGAATAAAGGGTAGAGGCACGGGTCGTAACACATCTGAAATGTGACGTTCAAAGTGCCGTCAATGCGGACAAGAGGTGGCCGAGACGTGTAACCAATAGCACCCCATACCATCACGCCGAGTGATACGCCAATATGGCGATGAGAAATACACGCTTCCGGCGTGCGTTCACCGCGATGTCACCACACACGGATGTGACCATCATGATGCTGTAAACAGAACCCGGATTCATCCGAAAAAATGACGTTTTGCCATTCGTGTACCCATGGTCGTCGTTGAGTACACCATCGCAGGCGCTCCTGTCTATGATGCAGCGTCAAGGGTAACCGCAGCCATGGTCTCCGAGCTGATAGTCCGTGTTGCTGTAAACATCGTCGAACTGTTTGTGCAGATGGTTGTTTTCCTGCAAACGTCCCCATCTGTTGACTCAGGGATCGAGACGTGGCTGCACGATCCGTTACAGCCGTGCGGATAAGATGCCTGTCATCTCGACTGCTAGTGATACGAGGCCGTTGGGATCCAGCGCGGCGTTCCGTATTACCCTCATGAACCCATCGATTCCATATTCTGCTAACAGTCACTGGATCTCGACCAACGCGAGCATCAATGTCGCGATACGATAAACCGCAATCGCGATAGACTATAATCCGACCTTTATCAAAGTCGGAAACGTGATGGTACGCATTTCTCCTCCTTACACGAGGCATCACAACAACGTTTCACCAGGCAACGCCGGTCGAGTGCTGTTTGTGTATGAGAAATCGGTTGGAAACTTTCCTCATGCCAGCACGTTGTAGGTGTCGCCAACCTTGTGTGAATGCTCTGGAAAGCTAATGATTTGCATATCACAGCATCTTCTTCCTGTAGGTTAAATTTTGCGTCTGTAGCACATCTTCGAGGTGTTGCAATTTTAATGGCCAGTAGTGTAAGTAGCCGTATCTCTTGACTGAAGTGAGTTAGAAGCTTAAAATTTTTACACCGGCAAGGGAGTATGGACTTTGTTGTGTCATATAAATTTGAAGTCGATCCGCCTATCCGTTCCTGAGACAAATTCTTATCAGTGTGAGAGATAGATAGGCAGATAGACATAAATGTGGAGACAAATCTATCCTGTAAAAGTTCCGTTTGTAAAGTCCGTGCAGTATACGGTGCCCTACGCGCAGTGACCAATTTTCGTCCAAAGCGCTGTGCGAGTTCATTCGTTTGTTCCGAAGGAGAGGCCGACAAGCGTTTACGAACTTTTCGGCCGGCTAGCGATTACAGAACCGATGCGCACGCCCTGGCGCCTTTCTCATACGATTTGACAGAAACTATTCGGTACAAAAAAAAATTATTTTTGCGTTAGTTACAGCTTTGCATGTCAGCTTCATGATGGAGAGCCTATCATTTTCTTAATGCTCATAGCTATTATCATATGTAGATTTACGTATGACACTTTGAAGATAGAAAAAGTTTCCGATCAAAAGTAGGGGACGGTATGTTTTTTTGGTCTGGCGCATATCACATAATATCGTTGCATAAGAAATTTATCCATCGCACTGAATTTTTCTTTAGACTTGGTTGGAGGTGGCTACCTGTCACAAATCGCGAGAAAACTCATCTTACGTAACTCCCTCATTCGCGATCGCGATAAAGCCAGAACTCCGTAACATTCGTCGTATCTCATAAACGTTTTGTGGTATTGAGACAAGATTTTAGCAAATGATAGGATGCAAAAACGAAAGTGTTTCGTTAAATGGCTAGTACACAAAACTAGGCTACCTACCGTGTTATTGCACTAACTATGAGGGTAATCCCAAAAGTAAGGTCTCCTATTTTTTATAAGTACATAGACCTGTTTATTTCTACAATGGTTTACATCAGTTTACAGCTTGAACATTTAGCTATTTTTCGACATAATCACCATTTCTGCCGATGCATTTTTGGAGACGCTGTGGCAGTTTTTGTATGCCCATGTCATACCAGCTCGCCGCCATGCTGTTCAGAAAGCTATGAACCTCTTCTTTCACCTCCTCGTCGGAGCTGAATCGCTGGGACCACAATTAACGCTGACAGATACTGTGAGACTCTGATAAAACTCAGACGGGCAATTCAGAACCGGAGAAGAGGAATGTTGAGCAAGGGCGTACACATTCTCCATAACAAGGCTCGGCAAACCGTTGCTCTCCTGCAACAGTTTCAGTGGAACATAATCACCCACCCACCCTATAGTCCTGACTTGATTCCCAGTGACTATCACCTGTTTCCTAGGTTAAAAGAACATTTGGCCAGAAAGCCATTCAGCTCCGACGACGAGGTGAAAGAAGAGGTTCACAACTTTCTGAACAGCATGGCAGCGAGCTGGTATGACATGGGCATACAAAAACTGCCACAGCGTTTATAAAAATGCATCGACATAAATGGTGGTTATGTTGAAAAATAGCTAAATGTTCAAGCTGTAAACTGATGTAAGCCATTGCAGAAATAAACAGGTCTATGTACATATAAAAAAATAGGAAACCTTACTTTTGGGATTACCCTGGTATATACTTTTTCCATGAAAGAACGTAATATTTTAAGCGCCATCGATAGCTGGTGAAACGAGAAATTCTGTGGGTTCTGGAACAGTGTAAGTGAGCAGATTACACAGTTAGTTTTATACCGAGGATGTGCTTTTTCATAAGATGCTGAACTTACTTTTCCTCTGTTCCTCACTTAATGAACGTAACAAAACACTTGTTAGTGAGGTGAGACAGTGTAAACACCGCTGTGTTTTGGCAAAATATGCAAATTTTGAAAAAAATTGTTCAAATGGCTCTGAGCACTATGGGACTTAACATCTGTGGTCATAAGTCCCCTAGAACTTAGAACTACTTATACCTAACTAACCTAAGGACGTCACACACATCCATGCCCTAGGCAGGATTCGAACCTGCGACCGTAGCAGTCACGCGGTTCCGGACTGAGCGCCTAGAACCGCTAAACCGCTAGACCACCGCGGCCGGCACAAATTTTGACATGGCAACTAGAGAAATGTGTTGGTTTCACTCAAAATTCACCACTGGTGATGCTTCTCTGAAAGTCACAAATGATTAACAAGTCAGGCGAAAGTAAACAGATCTTTTTGCGGCATTTTAGATACTAACCAAACCAACAGTAGGTCTTTCTGGATGGTCACTATCAAAGTGCGGGCGTAAGGAGGCTCCATTCAATGTTTACAAAAAATATGAGTGTAGGCTGCAGTATAGAACGGCACTTCCCCTTCAGCGCTCCGCATTTCCCCTACAGAACTCCGAGCGGGACCCCACTACTGCCACCCACTCCACACTTCTCCAGCCAACTGTGCATCTACCAGCCACATTATTCCGCATGCCCTCAAGTACAGAACCATACATATCTAGGTTGTAGGGGGGGGGGGGGGGAGCGTTTCACCTCATGGCAGCACAGGACTCTGCGAATTTCGTTCTTAAAGCAAACTTGTGCTGTGGATTTAAAGACCTCGACATGAATGGGAAACTAAAACTTAATCTCTGACATTAATTCGATGATCGCGAATTTCTTGACATCAGCTGCATTAAGTACACATCTACTACTCAGTAGCGACGTATGACAATTTGTGCATGACTGTGACTCAGTTCCAGATTTACCACTTATTGCAAGCAGTTGCCTAATGGGGGACCTACACAAAAATGCCCAAAATTGTAAAATATTTTTATAGAATCTTTATTTACTACATGGATCTGAAATTTCAATTCCTGAATATTACGTTCCAATTCAACTCCTAAGTATGATAAAAATAATAACTAACAAAAGCTTGCACAAGGCCACACCCCTTTTTGGCCGGCCAGGGTGGTCGAGCGGTTCTAGGCGCTACAGTTTGGAACCGCGCGACCGCTACGGTCGCAGGTTCGAATCCTGCCTCGGGCATGGATGCGTGTGACGTCCTTAGGTTAGTTAGGTTTAAGTAGTTCTAAGTTCTAGGGGACTGATGACCATAGCTGTTAAGTCCCATAGTGCTCAGAGCCATTTCTAAGTTCTAGGGGACTGATGACCTCAGAAGTTAAGTCCCATAGTGCTCAGAGCCATTATGAACCACACCCCTTTGCTGTTCTGTGTTTCCTCAAACTGTTTATTCCCGCGGTGTTTCCTTCCAGTTTTATGCAGTCACAATGTGGGGAATATTTCGGCCTTTATCAGGTCGAAAATTTCTACGAATGTGACTGCACGGAAAATCTCAAAATCCTAATAGACGTTACAGCCCTTTGATGCGAAAATGATGCCCCAAGACACATTTTTCTCCACAACTGCTGATGAACTTGCAGCGTATGATGCTTGTTTACCATTTAACTGAGCTAATCATCGCAGACTGCGGGCCCTACAGTGGCTAAGATTTGAGCCAGGAACTTTCACACTGTCGATAGTGAAAGAAATCGATATCAGGAGAATTCACGCAGCTGACATTGTTGTTACTCAGTTTGAAAATTATGTTAACCAAAAAGAAAAAAAAAGGTTCAAATGCCTCTAAGCACTATGGGACTTAACGAGGTCATCAGTCCCCTAGACTTGGAACTACTTAAACCTAACTAACCTAAGGACATCACACACATCCATGCCCGAGGCAGGATTCGAACCTGCGACCGTAGCAGCAGTAAGGTTCCGGACTGAAGCACCTAGGACCGCTCGGTCACAGCGGCTGGCCATGTTAACCTGACAAGCCAAGAAAAGACTGTTTAGGGATCAAGAGGAAAATGCATACGGTTTGCATTAATTCACCCAGATAAGGTAAGGCCATGCAAATGGTGTCAAATCTTTGATTCAGGTTTCTCGATAGTTACATTGTGACAACTATATGTACCTAAACCTCTGACATTATAGTACTGAAATTTGGCAGGCAATTAGGGAATACTCTAGTGAAACAGTCTGTGGAAGGAAATTTCTTTTACTACAATAGTGAGGTGTTTATGTAAGAGAAAAGTACTAACCTTTGTTTTTTTCACAGAAATTTAGAGAGCTCTAAATATCTAGCAAAAGAGGATATTCATGTTCTGTTCCTCAGATATCTTAATAATGGGATATCAAACTTTGTACAAAAATACATTAATCTCGTCCTGACAGATTTTTCGCAAAAGGAACTTTCGTACTCGCTTTGTCGAAAAAATTGCAGTTGCTTATAACAAAAAATGTATAACGTCAACTAGCATGAAATCGAACGTGTGTATCCGTCTAACATTCCAAAGCAACTGTGCGAAATTTAATTACAATGCCTCAACAGTGTTGGATTTTATAGGATTTTTTTTCAAAAAATTGCAGCTTCACATACGCCCCCCTCATCCACTTCGGCTATCCGTGCACGCTTCTCGGTATCACCCAAACCTCCTTATGTCACACAGTCTACAGCTTGCATCGTAGTCCACTAGATTCATCACGTAATGCTCAGAACGTCACTTGGATTCCCGCAACAGGCCGAATGAGAGAACAAAGAATCGAGAGCAGTGTTGTTATGGCCGTGGGCCTGCACAGGCTTGTAATTCTTACGTGCATCTCTGAAAGAACAGCTAGAATTGTGTAGCAGGCCCATACCTAGTGGGCAACTGACGTCAACAAATTCGCAGCCAGCGAAATAATTTCGAAGTATTTCGTGCAGCTGGGAATCGCAAACGCTGCCCGTCCTTTCAGACACGAGCGCAAAACCTAATCTCCCTTCCCTCCAAACAGGCTATTGAAAACAAAAGAAATCGAACATGTCATCCAACGATATCTCTCCTTATGAACGGCTGGAGAAAAAAATAAGGAGATAAGAGCTGTGATAATATCTGATCGTGAAACTTTATAACAGATTGCCAGATAAAAATAATAAAAAAGTAGGGCCATTACTTTCTACAGACACAGCTGACATGAGGTGATAATTGGGTGGAGCTCAAGTGTAAACAGGGCTAGCGGCAAGCAGCGTATGTTGCACTATACGGTGTCTGACACAGGGAATTTTCATTGGTGTTGTAATTCTGAGAGACAGAGTAATTTTTAATGTAGGAGATTTTGTCATTATTTGGTAAATAATTTTGTTGTGAATGGATACGTTTATGTAATTTAAATGCAGTTGAAAGGTATCTGTTGGATTCCTTTCATGTTAATTTTTTAAAACTGTTGTCATTTACGGCATACATTCCACTTCTAAATTTACTGTGGTGTTTCTGACTATCTGGGAGGAGACTGAGCAGTGGAACGTGTTACTTTCACACATAATCAAGAACGATTTGTCACACTACTACACTTTAAAACACAGTTTATGTGTAATTCATGTCACGCAGTCTCATACGGAACCTACATCCGCTTTCTTTTATATACTGTATATGATAAGATACTGTCATCCCCCTTCCCTTCTGTGTGAAAGAATGAATGAGCAAAGGTATTTCTAGTTGCATGCTTGATGGTAGCAGACAAGCCTGTCTGCTAGAGAACAGTAGGACCAACGTCGGAACAGGTAGCGACGCTTTCTAAAAGCAAAGAGGTTTCTATTCTTAGTATGGTCCTGTCCGTCCGTTGTCATGTTGGTATAGGAAGCTGCCTCTCTGGTCACTTCCGTTTTGTATCTGTTAAGTACCCTCAGTAGGGGCCCATGGCAGTCTGTCTGTGGCGAGCGTCTGAAGTGGTAAGATCTCCGGCTAAGCGCGTCTCTGCTAAGCCCATAGGACAATGGATTTCTTAAGTTCAGCCTGACTGAAAATTTAATCGCCTTTATTTCAGGTTTAGATCTAAAATATCTAATGTTATCTTAAATTGCAACGCAGTGTAATTCAAGTGTGAAGTTCAGAATATCTTCCAGTAGTTGCTTTGTCACTACTTTGTGAGTAAAGTGGAACCACGTGTTGATGATCCATAACCCTAACGAAGATCATCAATCTTAAATGCGAATGTGCGTGAGATTATAACGTCTCGTCTTGACAATATTTTTCAATATAGCGACTTTTATGTTCAACCCACGTGGGGTGTACTTCGTGAGACCAGTACCACGTGCTTATACAATTGTTTGACCCATCAGGTTAATAGTAAGACGATAGTAACCAGTTCGAGGTTTTTCTTTTGTAATTTGTGTTTCGATGTAATTTATTTTAATTATCAAAATTAAATATAGAGTTACACTCTTTGTGTAAACCAAGTTGACCACGTGAAGCATATAGTGTAATCATCAAAGTAGCCCTCAGCTACTCTTTTCAGGAAGATTTCACAGAGAGTTAGTATGAATTTAGTATACCAGTGTGTGGTAATTTCATGACGGAGAGGATTGCTCTACGACTGTAACTTCTTTGGGTGAAAATTGAATCGGTTGGTTGTGGTTAATTTCCACTTGCATATGTTATTGCATGTGTTATTTTATGAATGCAGTGTTGCATGCAGTCTCCCAATCTTGGCTCCATATTTGATGTGTTCCGTAAGATTACAAACTCACATTTTCACAATGCTAAATAAGGCACCAGTTTAGTTATGAATCAAGTTTAATATACTGAAATTTTAACAGAACAATGATCAATTTTAAAATAAATGACCTAATATAAACTGATTTGTTTCTTTTTATTTAAATTGTCTTTATATATATATATATATATATATATATATATATATATATATATATATATATATATATATCCAGCTTTTATTGTCTTGAATATCAGCACCGCTTTCAGAACAAATTAATTCATCAACATTACACAGTATCTAAAAAAGGATTATGTAATAACATGTAGTAAACACACTGATGTAGTGAGGGAGGTTTGGTTGTCGCAAACAATTGGAGAGTATATTTGGAGCATAGTGGAGTGATCCGCCTGGGTAGCCAAGAGCGCTAATGCACTTCTCCCTGGACTCGGGTAGGTGCGCCGGCCCCGGATCGAATCAGCCCAGTGGATTAAGAACGAGGGCCGGTGTCCCAGCCAGCCTGGATGTGGTTTTTAGGCGGTTTTCCACGTCCCGCTAGGTGAATACTGGGCTGGTCCCCACGTTCTGCCTCAGTTACACGGCTCGCAGACATCTGAACATCAATCTATTCCATGAATTACACTACACGCAGACACTTTGGGTACACTATTTCCTTCCTGGGGGGTACGGGGTGGCGACAGCAAGGACATTCGGCCACCCCTTCAAATTAACGTACCACATCTGGTTAACCAGTCATGGGATTGCCATATGCACATTTACAGACGGCGGTTGTGTCGCGAACACAAGGTATAAGGGGGCAGTGCATTGACGGAGCTTCCATTTGTACTCACGTGATTCATGTGAAGGGGTTTCCGACGTCATTATGGCTGCGCGACTGCATTAACAGACTTTGAAGGCGGAATGCTACACTCATGCTCATAAATTAAGGATAATGCCGATACGTGGTGAAACAACGCTCTGGTGGGCAGTTTACGGGGTTCAATTACCTCGGGGTATGACCATGCGGTGCATTTGACCTGCGGTAGTCGCACGGTGGCGCTGGCAGCAGTCCACACACGCAGGGGTGTGGTGGTGCATGTCAGAGTACGGTGCAGCGAGTAAGTGTGCAAACGTTTTCAGACGTGCTAGTAGTGACTGTGTGTTGAAAATGGCTCAAAGAACACATATTGATGACGTTATGAGGGGTAGAATACTAGGGCGACTGGAGGCTGGTCAAACACAGCAGGTCGTAGCACAGGGCCTCCGTGTGCCACAAAGTGTAATCTCAAGATTATGGCAACGAATCCAGCAAACAGGAAACGTGTCCAGAAACATCGAGGAGAACCTACCAATTCCTTCCTAACGTAAAAGAAGGAATGAGAATGACACACTTCTTTCAGACCGAGGGAACTGTACACTATTCGTGGGGCACACGGCTTCTACCTACTAAATATACGACAGCGCGCCAGAGTCACGGCAATCGGCAACCTGGGTGACATCGTCTGTCAGTGTGAAGTTAGACAAAATGTTCCAGATCAGAACAGGAATGTATTTGGAAACGCAACTGCCTGTAATACACAGTGTGTAAGAAAAAGAATCATCCGATTCTAAAATATCATAACTATTATGTTACTTGAATTACACTACTGACCATGAAAACTGCTACACCAAGAAGAAATGCTGATGGTAAAGGGATGTTCATTGGACACATATATCATACTAGAACTGGCATGTGATTACGTTTTCATGCAATTTGGGTGCATAGATCCAGAGAAATCAGTACCCAGAACAAAGACCTCTGGCCGTAATAACAGCCTTGATACCCCTGGGCATTCAGTCAATCAGAGCTTGGATGGCGTGTACAGGTACAGTTGCCCATGCAACTTCAACACGATACCACAGTTCATCAAGAGCAGTGACTGGTGTATTGTGACGAGCCAGTTGCTCGGCCAGCATTGACCAGACGTTATCAATTGGTGAGAGATCTGGAGAATGTGCTGGCCAGGGCAGCAGTCGAACATTTTCTGTATCCAGAAAGGCCCGTACAGGACCTGCAACATGCGGTCGTGGATTATCCTGCTGAAATGTAGGGCGTCACACTGATCGAATAAGGGGTAGAGTCATGGGTCGTAACAGATCTGAAATGTAACGTCCACTGTTCAAAGTGCCGTCAATGCGAACAAGAGGTGACCAAGAGGTGTAACCGATGGCACCCCATACCATCACGGCGGGTGATACGCCAGTATGGCGATGACGAATACACACTTCCAGTGTGCGTTCACCGCGATGTCGCCAAACACGGATGCGACCATCATGATGCTGTAAACAGAACCTGGATTCATCCGAAAAAATTACGTTTTGCCATTCGTGCATCCAAGTTCGTAGTGGAGTACACCATCACAGGCGCTCCTGTTTGTGACGCAGCGTGAAGGGTAACCGCAGCCACGGTTTACGAGCTGATAGTCCGTGCTGATGCAAACGTCGTCGAACTGTTCGTGCAGATGGTTGTTGTGTTGCAAACGTCCCCATCTGTTGACTCAGGGATCGAGACGTGGCTGCACGATCCGTTACAGCCATGCGGAAACATTCCTGTCAACGTGATGGTACGCATTTCTCCTCCTTACACGAGGCATCACAACAACGTTTTACCAGGCAAGGCCGGTCAACTTCTGTTTGTGTATAAGAAATCGGTTGTAAACTTTCGTCATGTCAGGACGTTGTAGGTGTCGCCACAGGCGGCAACCTTGTGTGAATGCTCTGAAAGCTAATCATTTGCGTATCACAGCATCTTCTTCCTGTCGGTTAAATTTCGCGTCCGTAGCACGTCATCTTCGTGGTGTAGCAATTTTAATGGCCAGTAGTGTCCTCTTTCTCCACCTGCTGTGCGGAGCATGGTGAAGAAGTCCGAATCCACTGGAGAACTGTGTGCACCACAGGTGGTTGATGAAATCGCTGTTGCTATGGCAGACAACGCTGCGCGCAATTCCCGATCGTCAGGCAGTGTGTCACTGCAGTTGAACATCCCGTGGTCGACTGTATGAAAGGTACTTCAAACGGTTCGGTACAAGGTACAAGGTCTATATCGTACAGCAGCTTGCACCATAGGACGCACAACGACGGGTCGATTTCGCTCTCCACTTTCTCGCAAGGATTGAAGCTGAGGAGGGCCGGACCTGGACCATCCTAGAGACAGACGAAGAGCTCATTTGTCTCTGACGGGTGAGGTGAACACACATAATTGCCGGGTGTGGAGCTCTTCACCCCCAGTCACTGTGCACCAAGTTCGTCTGTCAAGTGTACGTGTCACCAGACGGTGTGAATTCACGGATGCATTCATCACTGCCCCATTCTTTTTTTGAGAGGTTGGCACTCAAGGACCAAAGATGTGCAGTGTGACTGACCAGCGTTAGTGCGATATACTTAGCCAGCATCTCATACCCAGTCTGGAGCTGCGCGACCGCTACAGTCTCAGGTTCGAATCCTGCCTCGGGCATGCATGTGTGCGATGTCCTTAGGTTAGTTAGGTTTAAGTAGATCTAAGTCTAGGGGACTGATGACCTCAGAAGTTAAGTCCCATAGTGCTCAGAGCCATTTGAACCATTTGAACCACCTCATACCCACCCCACACGAGAGAGCCGCATTGAACTCGACAGATTTCATGCGAGATGGGGCCCCAATGTACATCGCCCGAGAAGTTCACCTGCTTCTCCGAAACACATTTGGAAACGATCGAATTATCAGCCGATCGTTTCCAAATACTTGAATGGCACGATCACCTGATCTCACTCCCTGCGATTTCTGGTTGTGGGGCTACCCGAAGGACGGGCATTACCAGAACTTTCACACATGTGCTGATCTGAAGCGCAGTATATCAAGAGAGTTAGTCAGCCTACCTAGAGACATGGTTCGCACTGCTGTGCAGAATGCAATCCTGCGCCTTCACACTCTTCTGGACACTGATGGGCGCCATATTGAGCCCCGTTTCGTAGCAGTAATGTTACTGGTATGTAATGGTATGAAGTTCCGTAGCAGCACGTCAAAAGTGGTTCAGATGAATTGATTCTGCATTATTTCTCTTCCCCGTGACCTTGACATCAATGTTACCAAGTTTGGTCCTCTTACGGTAATTAGTTTCCGTGTTAGAGAGGGAAAGTTTAATTATAACCGCCCAGTAATACTGGATCAGCCTGCGGATAACAGACGAAAAGAAAATATTACACTATATTGATAATTTTTACTTATGGACCGTCTGACAGCAACTGAATAAAACACAATTTTAGTGCCATGCGCGCTTCGCCTTTTTTTATGGGCTCTGCTTGAGTGTGTGTGTGTGTGTGTGTGTGTGTGTGTGTGTGTGTGTGTGTATTTTGGTGTGACACAACTCTTTTTTTATCACATGAAAATACACACACACACACATAAGCAGAGCCCACCAAAAAAAAAAAAAAAATTATATATATACCACACCAAAACACACACACAGCACAAAAAAATTATATCACACCAAAACATACACACACACACACACACACACACACACACACACACTCACTCACAAACGCACTCACAAATGCATACACGAACAGATCACAGATACTTACAATAATTGCCCGCATCTCGTGGTCGTGCGGTAGCGTTCTCGCTTCCCACGCCCGGGTTCCCGGGCTCGATTCCCGTCGGGGTCAGGGATTTTCTCTGCTTCGTGATGACTGGGTGTTGTGTCATGTCATTAGGTTTAAGCAGTTCTAAGTTCTAGGGGACTGATGACCGTAGATATTAAGTCCCGTAGTACTCAGAGCCCTTTGAACTATTTTTGAACACTCATAGCAGTGAAAGTGCAAAAACATAACAAAATAATTTTTTTTAGATATGAAATTTCACCATTTTTTCACTTACTGTTGGCTGCATTTGTTGCTATAGGTACATTTTTCTTCACAAGTAAGAGAGATTCTTTGATGAATTTTCCACAGCGTACAAACAATACTACCGGGTGTAGGAAACTCTAGAATTTTCCAAATCTATTAAAAACTGTGGTAAAAATTGAGATAATTAACTACAATATTTGATTTTTTCTAAACATAAAGTTTACAACGTAACAGCTCATTCATTTTTTCATAAATTAAATAGATTATAGAGTTTCAGACACCTGTAAGTATGATTTGTATGCTGTGCAAAATTCATCGAACAGTCTCACTTACTTATGAAGAAAAGTGTACCTATAGCAACAAATGCAGCCAATAGTAGGTGAAAAAATGATGAAATTTCACATGTAAAAAAACTATTTTGTTATCTTTTTGAACTTCCGCTGCTACAAGTGTGTATCCTGAATCCTTCCTGGTCATGCTGACAAAGTTTTATGAATTTACTTGTAAAAGTAAAGTATAGACTGTGGAAATTAAAATGTCCTGTGGTGCCTCTGCTGCTCCAAGTTGGCCCGTTTGACGTCCCACCCCCCCTTAAAAGAAAATAGAAAATAAATTAAAAAAAAAAAAAAGAAAATGAATTGTAGCATTACTAGTCGATCCAGAGCTACGCTGAACCACTCCCATCTCCCCCCCCCCCTCCCCCTCCACACACACACAGCCACAACCACGCGAGCCTCCAGCCTCAGAGCACAGCGACTGACCTCTGGAGTCGTCTGGATGACGAAGTGGCGGTGCTGGCCCCTCCAGCGCACGGACAGCGCCAGCTGCCAGACACCCAGTAAGAGCGTCTCCCGCACCAGGAAGTCTCCGTCCCGCCGCAGCAGCGGCTCCGCAGACTTGCGGTCCAGCCGCCCGTGGAAATACGAGTCCTCCTCCAGCTCCAGGAGGGCCTGCGAAACACCACACAGTGGCTCTCACCATTTCTGGAAAACCTGTCCACGAGGTGTTTTCTTTTTGCGAGAACACCTGATGGATATGAATCTAGTGCGCTTGCATGAGCCAACCTTGAACCTGCCTGAGCAAGCTAGAATTTTCTTTTTCCAGCTTGTCGGCAGCGTCAGTTGCTGGTAAACAGCAGTTGAGTGAGGTATTGTGTAGTAATAGCGTCGGTTTTTCATTGAGGGGGAAATGTCGGAACGACTGGAGCGGTTCCGCAGACATGCGGTCCAGCAGCCCGTGGAAATACGAGTCGTCTTTCAGCTACAGCAGGGCCTGTGAAACACCACACAGCGGCCTCTCACCATATTTGGAAAACCAGTCTATGAGGTGTTTTCTTTTTGCGAGAACGCCTGATGGATATGAATCTAGTGCGCTTGCATGAGCCAACCTTGAACCTTCCTGAGCAAGGTGGAATATTTTTTCCAGCTTGTCGGTAGCGTCAGTGGCTGGCAAACAGCAGTTGAGTGACGTAGTGTGTAGTACTCGCGTCGGTTTTTCATTGAGGGTGAAATGTCGGAACGACTGGAGTGGTCCCGCGGACTTGTGGTCCAGCCGCCCGTGGAAATACGAGTCCTCCTCCAGCTCCAGCAGGGCCTGCGAAACACCACACAGCGGCCTCTCACCATATTTGGAAAACCAGTCTATGAGGTGTTTTCTTTTTGCAAGAACACCTAGTGCGCTTGCATGAGCCAACCTTGAACCTGCCTGAGCAAGCTAGAATTTTTTTTTTCAGCTTGTCGGCAGCGTCAAATGCTGGCAAACAGTAGTTGACTGAGGTAGCGTCTAGTACTCGGGTCGGTTTTTCATTGAGGGGGAAATGTCGGAACTACTGGAGCGGCGCTACTAATCTACATCTACATGACTACTCTGCAATTCACACTTAAGTGCTTGGCAGAGGGTTCGTCGAACCACAATCATACTATCTCTCTACCATTCCACTCCCGAACAGCGCGCGGGAAAAACGAACACCTAAACCTTTCTGTTCGAGCTCTGATTTCTCTTATTTTATTTGGATGATCATTCCTACCTATGTACGTTGGGCTCAACAAAATATTTTCGCATTCGGAAGAGAAAGTTGGTGACTGAAATTTCGTAAATAGATCTCGCTGCGACGAAAAACGTCTTTGCTTTAATGACTTCCATCCCAACTCGCGTATCATATCTGCCACACTCTCTCCCCTATTACATGATATTACAAAACGAACTGCCCTTTTTTGCACCCTTTCGATTTCCTCCGTCAATCCCACCTGGTAAGGATCCCACACTGCGCAGCAATATTCTAACAGAGGACGAACGAGTGTAGTGTAAGCTATCTCTTTGGTGGACTTGTTGCATCTTCTAAGTGTCCTGCCAATGAAACGCAACCTTTGGCTCGCCTTCCCCACAATATTATCTATGTGGTCTTTCCAACTGAAGTTGTTCGTAATTTTAACACCCAGGTACTTAGTTGAATTGACAGCCTTGAGAATTGTACTATTTATCGAGTAATCGAATTCCAACGGATTTCTTTTGGAACTCATGTGGATCACCTCACACTTTTCGTTATTTAGCGTCAACTGTCACCTGCCACACTACACAGTAATCTTTTCTAAATCGCTTTGCAACTGATACTGGTCTTCGGATGACCTTACTAAACGGTAAATTACAGCATCATCTGCGAACAACCTAAGAGAACTGCTCAGATTGTCACCCAGGTCATTTATATATACTGAACAAAGTTTCTCCAGAATCTGGGCGAGAGCCATGTGGAAACCATTCAGAACATTCAGGCGCTTTTCACGTGACGATGCTACGGTCATCACATAGATTAAAGAATGGTACGACCGGTTTAAAGGCAGCTGGACATCGGTGGAGAGCAAGCCACGCTCCGGTCGGTCATCAACGTGCCCAAATGACCAGATCATTCCCAGAGTGAACACTCTGGGCTGTCGTGGGACTGTCAGAGAAACTGCGGAAGAGGTAGGCAGCAGCGGTTTTTCTTCTTTCCAATGTTACCGAATATTTGGACACGTGCCAAAGCTTCAGACGGTGGTGCAAAAGCGACTCCATGCTCAAGTCTCACAGCACATGCTGGACACAACCAACAGTGGCCCCGACTTCGTGAATACCATTATCAGTGTTGACAAGTCCTGGGAGTATGGGTACGACCTACGAACCGCATCTCAGACGTCCCAGCACAAGCATTCCTCGTCAAAGAGACCACAAAGGCCTGCCTAGTGTGCAGTAAAGTTAAAGCGATGATGACTGCTTTCTTTGGCTCCCGCGGGTACGTACCACATGGTCAAACAATCACCATAAAGTATTGGTTAAAAACAATCTTGGTTGCAATTTTAGGTTGTTTATTCTTCAACGACGCGTTTCGCCTTATTTAGGCATCTTCAGGTTATCTACATAGAAAACAGAGAACAAATACATCTATTTAAGAATCGCGATCGCGTTGTGCACGCTTGGATATCGTATAAGCGTGTATAAACAGATCAGCTATTGAAAGAGCAAATACGTTAATTTGGTATTTCCTGGAAGAATCCTTTAGCCAGTGTAGCCAAAGGGCATCGTCGAATATATCAGGCCAACATCGCCTTCGTTCAACTCAGTAAAAACTAGACACATAAAATAGTAAAATCATTACCTTTTCTAGATCGACGCGAGATTCACCACGATCTGCATAACGCGTTCCCGTTCACAGGAGCGAGTAACAGAGTAAGATGGGGGCTCAGGTAGTAAGCATAATGCGCCCCAGCGTCGTGTGCCAGTACTGAAGACTAATACAGAATCACCTCAAGAGGGGGCGCTGCGACGCAGCAGTGACTAAAAATGAGAGATTGTAAACTGGATATACATATCCACTAAAGCTTTATAAATGTAATGCACATAAAACATTGATACGTTGGAATTACCAGGGGCAACACCTGTGTATAACTTATCTCAAAATTTTGACGAAGTAAAATATAAATGAAGGCGGTAAATTTAAAATGAGAAAACAAGGTTATAATACAGCACACAGATGCAATACATAAACAGATGTTTCGTATCATATACCACTAGAACGAGAACATTAAGGAGGGTAGGACGTCAAACGGGCCGACTTGGAGCAGGAGAGGCACCACAGGACATTTTATTTTCTACTGTCTATACTTTTACAAATAAATTCATAAAACTTTGTCAGCATGACCAGGAAGGATTCAGGATTCACACTCATAGCAGTGGAAGTGCAAGAAACATAACAAAATAATATTTTTTACATGCGAAAGTTCATCATGTTTTCACTTACTGTTGCCTGCATTTGTTGCTATAGGTACATATTTCTTCACAAGTAAGAGAGATTCTTTGATGAATTTTGCAGAGCATACAAACCATACTTACAGGTGTATGAAACTCTAGAGTCTTCCAAATACATTAAAAACTGTGGTAAAAATTGAGGTAATTAATTACAAAAATTGATTTTTTTTCTAAACATAAAGTTTAAAACGTAACAGCTCATTCATTGTTTCACAAATTAAGTAGATTCTAGAGTTTCAGACACCTTTGAGTACGGTTTGTATGCTGTGCAAAATTCATCGAACAGTCTCTCTTACTTATGTTGAAAAGTGTACCTATAGCAACAAATGCAGCCAATAGTAAGTGTAAAACTGATGAAATTTCACATGTAAAAAATATTATTTAGTTATGTTTTTGAACTTCCGCTGCAACAAGTGTGAATCCTTCCTCCTTCCTGGTCATGCTGACAAAGTTTTATGAATTTACTTGTAAAAGTATAGACAGTGGAAATTAAAATGTCCTGTGGTGCCTCTCCTGCTCCAAGTCAGCCCGTTTGACGTCCTACCCCCCTTAAAAACACTGCTCCGTAATTTCAGATAAAGAGGCCGCCCATATAAAACTCGATATTGCGACATTTGGAGCTAGAACTTCTAGAAAGGAAATTTTTTTTTATAAAATACAAGTAAAATTATTAGGCTTAAAAATACAAACTAACGTGGAAGAAGGACGTTATGCGGGTAAACTCCCCCCCCCTTTTTTTATAGCTGCATTGAAATGTGCAAAATGCGTCATCATTAAAAGCGACAAACCCGCAAGTATCCTGTTTGCGCCAAAAAGAAAACACTAATGGCTTGGCTAAGAAGACGACATGAGACGAAAGAGGAACAGGACTCTTATTTAGGCAGAATAACGAGAGCTCCAGGATTACACTAATAACACCGATTTCATAACTTCTAAAAAGACCTGGTTGGAGCCAAATATCTGGTCTTTAATGAGAGACAAATCTTTGTCTTCCATATGCCTAAATATTTCAATTTCTTCCAAAATGTTTAGCCTCTTACCCTTTTGCGCAAAATGCATAATCTTAAGATTTTGTACTTGAGGAGGACTATGGCCACTGGCTTTAAGGTGTTGGGCAAAGGCAGAGCTCTGCTTTACCTGTCCCCATCTATTAAGAAGATGTTCTTGCAATCTATTCTATTTTGCAATACCGTTATCTGAAATTACGGACCTGCGTTTTTAATGTTATCGTTCTAGTGGCATATGACACGAAAAATCTGTATGTGTACTGCATCTGTGTATTGTATTATACACCTTGTTTTCCCATTTTAAATTTACCGCCTTCATTTATATTTTACTTCGTCAAAATTTTAGGATAAGTTATGCACAGGTGTTGCCCCTAGTAATTCCAACGTATCAATGTTTTAAGTGCATTACATTTATAAACCTTTACTGGGTATGTATATCCAGTTTACGATCTCTCACCTGAGGTGATTCTGTATTAGTCTTCAGTACTGGCACACGACGCTGGGGCGCATTATGCTTACTACCTGAGCCCCCATCTTACTCTGTTACTCGCTCCTGTGAACGGGAACGCGTTATGCAGATCGTGGTGAATCTCGCGTCCATCTGGAAAAGGTAATGAT
The DNA here is from genome assembly GCF_021461385.2 of Schistocerca piceifrons. Lineage (NCBI taxonomy): Eukaryota > Metazoa > Arthropoda > Insecta > Orthoptera > Acrididae > Schistocerca > Schistocerca piceifrons. The sequence goes on along the minus strand of NC_060147.1, from coordinate 47,817,338 downwards.
TTTACTATTTTATATTTCTAGTTTTTACTCAGTTTAACGAAGGTGATGTTGGCCTGATATGTTCGACGATGCCCTTTGGCTACACTGGCTAAAGGATTCTTCTAGGAAATACCAAAAAGGTATTTGCTCTTTCAATAGTTGATCTGTTTATACACGCTTATACGATATCCAAGCGTGCACAACGCGATCGTGGTTCTTAAATAGATGTATTTGTTCTCTGTTTTCTATGTAGATAACCTGAAGATGCCAAAATAAGGCGAAACGCGTCCTTCAAGAATAAAAAAATAAAATTGCAACCAACACTGTTTTTAATCAATACTGTTAAGCGCTGGTTTGCTGTACGCCACATATGGATTGGAAGAATTTCTAATCACCATAAAGTACTACACAGACGTCCTCCATCGACTACATCTACATCTACATTTATACTACGCAAGCCAACCAACTGTGTGTGGCGGAGGGCACTTTACGTGCCACTGTCATTACCTCCCTTTCCTGTTCGAGTCGCGTGTGGTTCGCGGGAAGAACGACTGCCGGAAAGCCTCCGTGAGCGCTCGAATCTCTCTAATTTTGCATTCGTGATCTCCTCGGGAGGTATAAGTAGGGGGAAGCAATATATTCGATACCCCATCCAGAAACGCACCCTCTCGAAACCTGGACAGCAAGCTACACCGGGATGCAGAGCGCCTCTCTTGCAGAGTCTGCCACTTGAGTTTGTTGAACATCTCCATAACGCTATCACGCTTACCAAGTAACCCTGTGACGAAACGCGCAGCTCTTCTTTGGATCTTCTCTATCTCCTCTGTTAACCCGACCTGGTACGGATCCCACACTGATGAGCAATACTCAAGTATAGGTCGAACGAGTGTTTTGTAAGCCACCTCCTTAGTTGATGGACTACATTTTTCTAAGGATTCTCCCAATGAATCTCAACCTGGCACCCACCTTATCAACAATTAATTTTATATGATCATTCCACTTCAAATCGTTCCGTACACATACTCCCAGATATTTTACAGAAGTAACTGCTACCAGTGTTTGTTCCGCTATCATATAATCACACAATAAAGGATCCTTCTTTCTATGTATTCGCAAAACATTACATTTGTCTATGTTACGGGTCGGTTGCCACTCCCTGCACCAAGTGGCTATCCGCTGCAGATCTTCCTGCATTTCGCTACAATTTTCTAATGCTGCAACTTCTCTGTATACTACAGCATCATCCGCGAAAAGCCGCATGGAACTTCCGACACTATCTACTAGGTCATTTATATATATTGTGAAAAGCAATGGTCCCATAACACTCCCCTGTGGCACGCCAGAGGTTACTTTAACGTCTGTAGACGTCTCTCCATTGATAACAACATGCTGTGTTCTGTTTGCTAAAAACTCTTCAATCCAGCCACACAGCTGGTCTGATATTCCGTAGGCTCTTACTTTATCAGGCGACAGTGAGGAACTGTATCGAACGCCTTCCGGAAGTCAAGGAAAATAGCATCTACCTGGGAGCCTGTATCTAATATTTTCTGGGTCTCATGAACAAATAAAGCGAGTTGGGTCTCACACGATCACTGTTTCCGGAATCCATGTTGATTCCTATAGAGTAGATTCTGGGTTTCCAGAAATGACATGATACGCAAGCAAAAAACATGTTCTAAAATTCAACAACAGATCGATGTCAGAGATATAGGTCTATAGTTTTGCGCATCTGCTCGACGACCCTTCTTGAAGACTGGGACTACCTGTGTTATTTTCCAATCATTTGGAACCTTCCGTTCCTCTAGAGACTTGCGGTACACGGCTGTTAGAAGGGGGGTACTTTCGCGTACTCTGTGTACAATCGAATTGGTATCCCGTCAGGTCCAGTGGACTTTGCTCTGTTGAGTGATTTCAGCTGCTTTTTTATTCCTTGGATACTTATTTCGATGTCAGCCAATTTTCGTTCGTGCGTGGATTTAGAGAAGGAACTGCAGTGCGGTCTTCCCCTGTGAAACAGCTTTGGAAGAAGGTGTTCAGTATTTCGGCTTTACTCGTGTCATCCTCTGTTTCAATGCCATCATCATCCCGGAGTGTCTGGATATGCGGTTCGATCCATTTACTGATTTAACGTAAGAGCAGAACTTCCTAGGATTTTCTGTCAAGTCGGTACATAGAATTTTACTTTCGAATTCACTGAACGCTGCACGCATAGCCCTCCTTTCGCTATCTTTGACATCATTTAGCTTCTGTTTGTCTGAGTGGTTTTGGCTGCGTTTAAACTTGCAGTGAAGCTCTCTTTGCTTTCGCAGTAGTTTCCTAACTTTGTTGTTGAACCACGGTGGAGATGGATGAAATCACGAAGGAGGAGGTAGGCACTGCGTTTATTCCATATACAGGCTCACTGTCTGGGAAAATCGCCCGCATTTTGAAGAAACACCGGGTCGGAATTGTGTTTTGTCCTCTGAATAAAACTCGTGCACTGGTGGGGAGCGCCAAAGATGACCTCAGTTTGAGGAAGGCCGGCGTGTACCAGATTCCGTGTCAATGTGGCAAGTCGTATATTGGTCAGACGATGCGTACCGTCGAGCATCGATGCCGTGAACACCAGAGGCACACTCAACTGATGTATCCGAGCAAGTCGGCGGTCGCTGAGCATTGTTTGTCGGAAAATCACGCTATGGAGTACGAACGCACGAGGATTCTGGTACAGACGTCGAGATACTGGGACAGCGTTGTTAGAGAGGCCATCGAAATTCGCACCAATGACGACCTCATAAACCGTGACTGTGGCTATAATCTTAGCAAGGCTTGGGAACCAGCGATTGGGTTAATCGAGAGTAAATCGAGCAAACGTATAGTTGTGACGACCACGGCGGACAGAGCCATCACACCGACGTCATCTCAGACGCCGTCGCAATCTGTTCCACCGCGCGACCGTGGCGCGGGGCGCGGACGGCGGTGGGAGTGTGCCGCGGGCGGAGGGTATTTAAGTCGGCCGCCGCCGTCGCGACCGAACCCAGTTCTCCCTGAGCAGCCATAGCGTATGGATCTCCGTGGCCGGCACGTTGACAGGAGCTTAGTCCGTCAGTTCACCTGATGATGGCGACATGTATGATCGCCGAAATGTTGTGCCAGTTGGACACTGTAGACCGGCAGTACACCCGTGGATATTTTGATTATCAAATACGGCGGGAGAAACTCAATAAATTTTTCTTTTATTTCCTCATCCCACTATATATGTTGAAAAAAGTTACGGTACATCGATATGTCGACGGAAATAATATCAATGTATAGCCCTATAAAAATATCGTCTGCATATTGTAAATATACTGCCGGTTTTAGAGCTGTATATTTAGGTATTGATTTATTCCAAAATCTTAAACATTTATCATTAAATGTTCTGTAGTTCAACAAACTAGCAGCCTACTTATCCCCCTTAGAGCAAGAAGTGCAAGGAAAACAGTGCACGTTTACGATTGGCGATAGCCACTTTGCTAACAATTGCAGCCGCATGCAAGTTCCCTTTGGTCACCTGTTTTTTTTCTCGTTTTTTTTTCTTTTTTTTCCAGACGCCAGCGACCCAGCAGTTGTAGTGTCAAAAGTGCGTGGTGAAGCTAAAGCTTGCAGTTTCTGTTGGTAGCGCAGAGCGCCGATTACGTCACCATTCCCCCCTCACATCTCTCCGTCCTACACAAAGGCCAATCCTGTCGTTTAGATTTTTGTTCATCATATTCAGCAACTGTTTTCGAAGAATGTCAGCGTAAAGAAACAGCACACTACAGTGCGCGTTATTTACGACGGCGGCCGAGTTTAGGTTCGTTCTGCGCATCTGACGTCATAAAACACAGTCAGACAATGAACAGAGAACGACGTTGCCAGAGCTCGACTGCAGTGCAGAGCACTGACCAGTGTCTTCAGTTTTAGAAACGTTCAGTCATAAATAAAGTAATTGAACAAAAGCAATGTCTTGATAGCAGAATTTCTTTTATAGAAAGTTTGGAAAAAAGCATTATTTATACCAATTGCTTCATATTATATTAACTAATTAAACCAAACAAGCAATAAGCCTCCTAATTCAGGCGTTAGCAAGGAAAGGACTTTGTATCATTCTCTCTAACTGCTTTTTCGCAATAAAGAACAGCGGTAATTGTTTATTTCCTGTTGTACTTCGACAAAACGTGAGTAATTCATAGTCATACCAACGTTGTTTGTCGGTATTTTGCGTCATATTTTAAAATCCTCTAGGAACTCTGTTGAAAGACGAGCTGTGTTAGTGTAATGGTTAAAGTGTTTGGTTGCTAAGCGAAAGGTTTTGAGTACAAACCTTGTATGGTGCTTAATGTTTTCTTCATTTAAAAACAATGCCGAAGTGTCTTACTTCATGAATTTTATTCGTTTGAATGTAATTTTTTGAAATTTCTAGTGGCAACTAAAATCGACCATACGGAAAGTATATGCTAAGGACTTTTACCTCTGCAAACTCTTCAAAATTTCGTGTAATGGTTTACTACATTTAATGCAGCACAACAACTGCGTTGAACATCGAAACAAAATTAAGTCATTTATGGGGGGAAGGTATCAGTCAAGAAGACGTGTAACAATCAAATTTTTGGAGCAAATAGTTTTTGTGAAATCGAATAATAAAGTGTGTCAAAGCAGTCGGAACACCATGTGTCTGCACAGGCGAGCAGTGCAGTGATGACAAAATCGCGCACAGCGCGGAATGCAGGGAGCACGTCTCTGCGGCGTGGTGGCTTTACTTCATAAACTGCGCGCTCCCCCCTAAACGTAAGTTTGCAAACTATACTATACTATGGCGCTGCTTCTCTTGGCGCGTGCAACTGGCAATGCAGCAATCTCCCAAGTCTGGGTGGGCATGTGCGAACCGCCAAGATACAAGAATTGAACTATAGTTGCGTTAAAAATTGTTTTTTAACACAGCTGGGTGCAACTTTTTCAAATCGGAAAAAGCTTGTTATTCTATTCGCTCCGCCACCCCCCAGTACGTGATATGTCAGAAAGAAAACGTTGTTGGTATCTACAGCTATTTTTTGGAAAACATATCGATATGTTATCAGCAGGCCTAGTACGACAATAGTAATTGCTAGGTGCTACTTGTCTGATTGCGTTTGTCCATTTGGTAGTTGCTTTCACCCATGGGGTGGACATTAGGTGATGTATCGCTGAATGAAAGGCAGATTTTTGTATTAAACAATGGTTAAAGCACTTTAATGAAACCATCTGTTATGTGTATTAAACAGTATTTTTAAAACTATTTTAAACATGCGGATCCTGAGGACAGATGGACAGAGACACGATAAAAAGGCTCCGTGAAAATGGTATTAAACTTTTTCACGGATCCCAAAGAAACTGGCGCTTATTGTTATACATACATAATATCTTATACATAAGTACATACAGACAACATAAATGCCTAATATGTTTTTTTTGTGTACATAGTTCCGCGTAGTCAGCACGCACACAACTTTCCCACTACAGCGCGCCCCACTAAGCACAACAGCGCAGGCGCAGAGGTCGTCTGCCTCCGCACTACGAGATGGCGCTGCCATAGAGACGGATTAAATTCTGCTTCCGCCGATCCGCGTATTAATATGTAACGCAGCCAATGAGATTGCTGCTAACGTAGAACCTTTTCTCCTCACGGATCACACTCACGCAGTGATACATGAATGCACGAGGTATTATAACGAGTGTGCAGACCTCCGATTAGTCAGTCTGTACCAGTCTGCATTAGACTGTACCAGTCTGTACGAGTTCTACATTTGTCTGTACCAGTCTATAGTCAAGTTTCAGTCTGCGCCTAATAAGATTACCATATTCCTGTACATAGCCATGAAGATAAATGTATAGACACTTTTGTCAAGTATCAGAGACATTAGTGACAATAAGATTAACGTACCAATACAAAAGGAACTTCAAATTGTCAACTGTAAATAGCATCCAGAACCAAGTTAAGTAATTTTTATGCTTGTTATTATTTTAATAAATACGTGTGAAAATTAATCAAGTTCTGTTCAAAGTTGGTCACCGTCAACCTGCTACTCTAAGCATGCAAGTGGCATTTCTATCGTCTGACCTAACGGCAGAAGATAAACACGCCACGATAAGACCACGAGACATATTGCTGACACTCGCCTACTTCGCTAGAGCGACAAGTCAAATAATCTGATGGTGTGTGTACTGAAGGTTTTACAGTAAGCACGCCACAGTTTTACATACATAATACACTTAAGAGCCAAAGAAACTGGTACACCTGCCTAATTCGTGTTAGAGCCCCCGCGAGCACGCAAAGTGCCGCAACACGACGTGGCATGGGATCGACTAATGTCTGAAGTAATGCTGGAGGGAAGTGACACCATAAATCCTGCAGGGTTTTCCATAAATCCGTAAGAGTGCGAGGAGGTGGAGATCTCTTCTGAAGAGGACGTTACAAGGCATCCCAGAAATGCTCAATAATGTTCGTGTCTGGGAAGTTTGGTGGCCACTGGAAGTTTTTCAACTCAGAAGAGTGTTCCGGGAGCCACCCTGTAGCAGTTCTACTCGTGTGGGATGTCGCATTGTCCTGCCGGTTAAAATGGTTCAAATGGCTCTGAGCACATCTGTGGTGATCAGTCCCCTAGAACTTAGAACTACTTAAACCTAACTAACCTAAGGACATCAAACACATCCATGCCCGAGGCAGGATTCGAACCAGCGACCATAGCGGTCACGCGGTTCCAGACTGTAGCGCCTAAAACCGCTCGGCCACACCGGCTGGCTGTCCTGCGGGAATTGCCCAACGGACATGAATGGATGCAGGTGATCAGATGGGATGCTTACGCACGTGTCACCTGTCAGAGTCTTATCTAGACGTATCAGGGGTCCCATATCACTCCAACTGCACACGTCCCACATCAGTACAGAGCCTCCAAAAGCTTGAACAGTCCCCTGCTGACATGCAGGGTCCATGGATTCCATACCTGTACACGTCCATCTGCTCGACACAATTTGAAACGAGACTCATCCGACCAGACAACATGTTAAAAGTAGTCAATAGTGCAATGTCGGTGTTGACGGGCCCAGGTGAGGCATAAACCTTTGTGTCGTACAGTCATCAAGAGCTGGGCCTTCGGCTCTGAAAGGCCATATCGATGATGCGTCGTTCAACCCTTCGCACGCTGACACTTGATAGCCCAACACTGAAATCTGCAGCAGTTTGCGGAAGTGTTGCGTTTCTGTCACGTTGAACGATTCTCTTCAGTCGTCGTGGGTCTCGTTCTTGCAGGATATTTCTCCGGCCGCAGTCATGTCGGAGGTTTGCTGATATTCACGGCACAATCAAGAAATGCTCGTACGGGAAAATCCCCACTTCATCGCTACCTCGGAAATGCTGTGTCCCATCGCTCATGAGCCGACTGTAACAACACGTTCAAACTCAGTTAAATCTTGATCATCTGCCATTGTAGCAGCAGTAACCCACCTAACAACTGCGCAAGACACTTGTCATATAGGCGTGCCAATCGCAACGCCGTATTCTGCCTGTTTATATATTTTTGTACACTGCTGGTCATTAAAATTGCTACACCAAGAAGAAATGCAGATGATAAACGTGTATTCATTGGACAAATATATTATACTAGAACTGACATGTGATTACATTTTCACGCAATTTGGATGCATAGATTCTGAGAAATCAGTACCCAGAATAACCACCTCTGGCCTTAATAACGGCCTTGATACGCCTGGGCATTGAGTCAAACACAGCTTCGATGGCGTGTACAGGTACAGCTGCCCATGCAGCTTCAACACGATACCACAGATCATCAAGAGTAGTGACTCGCGTATTGTGACGAGCCAGTTGCTCGGCCATTCGTGCCATTCGTGCACCCAGGTTCGTCGTTGAGTACACCATCGCAGGCAATGTGATGCAGCGTCAAGGGTAACCGCAGCTGTGGTCTCCGAGCTGATAGTCCGTGCTGCTGCAAACGTCGTCGAACTGTTCGTGCAGATGGTTGCTGTCTTGCAAACGTCCGCATCTCTTGACTCAGGGATCGAGACGTGGCTGCACGATCGGTTACAGCCGTGCGAATAAGATGCCCGTCATCTCGACTGCTAGTGATACGAGGCCGTTGGGATCCAGCACGGCGTTCCGTATTACCATCCTGAACCCATCGATTTCACATTCTGTTGACAGTCATTGGATCTCTATCAAAGGGAGCAGCAATGTCGCGATACGACAAACCGCAATTGTGATAGGCTACAATCCGACATTTATCAAAGTCGGAAACGGTACGCATTTCTCCTCCTTACACGAGGCATCACAACAACGTTTCACCAGGCAACGCCGGTCAGCTGCTGTTTGTGTATGAGAAATCGGTTGGAAACTTTGCTCATGTCAGCACGTTGTAGGTGTCGCCACCAGCGCCAACCTTGTGTGAATGCTCTGAAAAGCTAATAATTTGCATATCAAAGCATCTTCTTCCCGTCGGTTAAATTCGCGTCTGTAGCCCGTCATCTTCGTGGTGTAGCAATTTTAATGGCCAATAGTGTATTTCTACAGATGATGCAAAATTTGTGACAGGTAGAGTATTTACAAAGTACAGAAGTACACTGTTATGCCGCGCTGAGCTTTTCCATTTAACTGAAAGCAAAAATGTGGAGTTACATTTAGCTAAAGATGAAAATCGAAGTTGAATTTACAATTTTCGTTCTAATATTTGCGTAGCTAAAACTCAATAGAGGTGGAAACAGGAAATTGTGTTTGGTCATTTACTACTACGTTGGTATTTCTAGTATTTCCAATGCGGTCATCTTTCTGCTCTTCTTCACAGTGCGTAAAACTTCACATTCTGCGTCATGTCAGTGGTTTTCTGTTAAAAGTTGTTCCACAAAGGTTTGATATACTTAATGTCTTTTTTATCTCTAGCTTCTCTCATGTTGAGATAACCTAACTGCCACAGTTCCGTCCGTTTGATCAGTGCAGTATATAGGTTTCCATAGTGCGTGTACGCGATTTGTTTGCAAACACCGCTCTGTGGCGATTGTTGCTGTTCTCTTTTCTACTAGAATAAAAATTGAATTATTGGTATTATAAAACGCAGGACTGCTTTTGCGAGACTGTTTTGCTACGTTATCTGAAATTTTACTGAAATATGTGGTGACTCACAAGTGTTAAAAGCTAGTGATTGTTGGCCAGCGTGCATATTCACTTCTTACTTATCGATCACGGCAGAGCGGTAGCCATTACTGCAGACGATAAGTTTAATAATTTGCGGCTTTGTCTGAAAGCCAGATGCAGGTAATGGAAGAGAAATCAGGTGATACTCCATCGAAAGGAAAGTTCCGTGTTTGTGACTCTGTGGGCTATCGGCGGTTTCACGGATTATCGTATCTGTAGCTGCGGTTTTCCTATACGTGCGAAATAAGTGTCTTCTTGTGCTAATGTCTACGTTATCGTCCAGCCCCATGGTCAACTGAATTTTTTTATGTTGGGGGTTCAAATTTTGTAGCAATGTATTTATTTGTCTAATTGTACGAGTCCACCAATGCAGCACATCATCAACGTATCTGATCCAATATTTAATTTTTTTTTCCTTTCCGTAATCATAAACTCGTTTGGCTCAAAGTGTAGCGTACGAATCTCTTAAGCATTTTCAATAAAAAATTTTAACTCTGAAAAGGAAACTAAATATCTATAGGTTACAAGAGAACTATAATTGAATTGCTGCGTATTGCTAAGCAGTGATAATGGTACTTATCTGTATGTGCTGTAACTGTTCGTTTGCACATTTTTGACATACAGAGAGTACATTAAGTCCGGAAACAATTTTATTTTTTGCACGAGAACCAAACAGATATCATACACTAGTGCTACACCACGAGCGAAATTTAACCGACAGGAAGAAGATGATGTGATATGCAAATTATTAGCTTTTCAGAGCATTCACACGAGGTTGGCGCCGGTGGCGACACCTACAATGTGCTGACATGAGCAAAGTTTCCAACCGATTTCTCATACACAAACAGCAGCTGACCGGCGTTGCCCGGTGAAACGTTGTTGTGATGCCTCGTGTAAGGAGGAGAAATGCGTACCGTTTCCGACTTTGATAAAGGTCGGATTGTAGCCTATCACGATTGCGGTTTGTCGTATCGCGACATTGCTGCTCCCTTTGATAGAGATCCAATGACTGTTAGCAGAATGTGAAATCGATGGGTTCAGGAGGGTAATACGGAACGCCGTGCTGGATCTCAACGGCCTCGTATCACGAGCAGTCGAGATGACAGGCATCCGCACGGCTGTAACGGATCGTGCAGCCACGTCTCAATCCCTGAGTCAAGAGATGCGGACGTTTGCAAGACAACAACCATCTGCACGAACAGTTCGACGACGTATGCAGCAGCACGGACTATCAGCTCGGAGACCACAGCTGCGGTTACCCTTGACGCTGCATCACATTGCCTGCTCCCGCCCCGTCCTCACAGCTTTACTTCTCTCAGCACCTCGTCTCCTACCTTCGAAACTTGCATAGTGGAAATCTCACTCTGGAAACATCCCCCAGGCTGTGGCTAAGCAATGTCTCCGCAATGTCCTTTCTTCCAGGAGTGCTAGTTCTGCAAGGTTCGCAGGAGAGCTTCTGTGAAGTCTGGAAGGTAGGAGACGAGGTACTGGCGGAATTAAAGCTGTGAGGACGGGGCGTGAGTCGCGCTTAGGTTGATCAGATGGTAGAGCACTTGCCCGCGAAAGGCAAAGGTCTCCAGTTCGAGTCTCGGTCTAGCACACAGTTTTCATCTGCCAGGAAGTTTCATGTCAGCGCTCACTCCGCTGCAGAGTGAAAATCTCATTCATGTTGGAAGAATGTCAGAGCGTCGAGTACCTAAGGACCTCGTAAAAGTTATGGATAACGCGACACCTTAACAGTCCATTTGGGGCTACTACACTCTCCAGCCTGAGAACCTTTTCCTTCTTTTAAAAAAGCTGCCGATACACACATTAACACAACGAAAATAAATATTTCCAAATCTAGTAGGATTCATGTGAAAAAAATTGCAACCGGTGTCATCAAGATGAGAGCAATGTTTAACGAACTTGGAAGACTGGAGCACCTATAACAGTTTCAGGAATGGGACTATCTCTGACATAATGAAGAAGTTTGAATTACCGTCACAACATTGTAAAAAACAGTCAGCTGAAATGAAAAAGGAGCTACAACAAATGCTGCCCTATTTGAAAGTCGCTATGGAACATTTTTCAAATAATTCATCAACTGCTTTGTGCTCTATAAAATTAAAAGAAGGAAAAATAATTTAATCACTTGATAGTGTATCTGTGAAATGTACCTGTAAAATGTTCATTATCAACAACACGCTCGAGATTTCTTTCACTGGCGCTTACCACGTTTTTGCCGGTACTTGTGTGGTATTTAGCAGATTCTGCGTTTTTCGAAACAAAATATTTATTTTCATCGGCAAAAGTAAGGGTACATCAAAAAATTTGCAATGATTGTTTGACTTTTACCGTAGACAATAAATAAAAAAAATATTGTTGAGGTTTTATCCCTGAAACATTTTGTCACAACAAAAAAAAAAAAAAAAAAAAAAACGATTACTTGGAATCAGTCTTCTGGTACTTAGCCCGTTCTTGATTCCCACTCCACAAATATTGATAACTCCCATACTCGTAATAAATCTGTAGTTAGAATTACGTGAGAATGAAAAGAAGAAGTAGCAGTATCGAGTTTCGACCCACAGACTTGGGGGTTGTGAAACTACGTACTTATTTTCCAGGCTGATCATTTTCGACCACAGAATGCATATAAGCACGCCTAAAATATTCAAACTATATCTTCCCTAGGCGGCTGCTGTGGCCGAGCGCTTCTAGGCGCTTCAGTCCGGAACCGCGCTGCTGCTACGGTCCCAGGTTCGAATCCTCCCTCGGGCATCGATGTGTGTGATGTCCTTAGGTTAGTTACTTTTAATAAGTCTAGGGAACTGATGACCTCAGGTGTCAAGTCCCATAGTGCTTACAGTCATTTGAACCATTTTTGATCTTCCCTAAAACGGTTGAGAGTAGCGTTTTCCTGTTTACATATCTTGAAGCGCTAGTCATACCCTACACTGCTGATGGGAGCAACGGAATGGAAACAATCGACTCATTCGATTGTTGGAAAAGAGTCGGCGTGTTTGGTTGTAGTTTTACGTATCGGCTGAATGATTCATTCATTCTTCGGAGTGAAACCAGCCTGTGAGAGCAACCGAATGAAAACAATCATCCAATTGGTCGGACTGCTCATTCATTGTTTTGACTGAAACCAATCTGTGCAAACAGCCGAATGAAAATGATCGAATACGTCTGTTGTATCTTCACGCGTCTGTTGGATGATTATTCATTTATTTTTTCGAATGAAAGCTATCCAATGAAAACTTTCGACACCGTTGCAGCTTTGCATATTGAACTGAATAAGTAATTCTTTCTTTTCAAATGAAAAACTTGTTATATTAAAAACCACTTTTATTTAAATAGTCATTGTCTGCTTTTTAGTTTCGTGCGTGTCAGATTTTCCAATTGATTTCATTCATGAGATTACAACAGAGATATGAGGTAAATTTCAGTGTTATTTCAGTTTCTCTGCAATTGAGTCAACCAATATTTTGCTGCCTCCTACGCATATCCCGAAAAAAGACGCCGAATGTAAAAATCTGAGAGAACCGAGCCCACACTGAGACTTAGCAGCAGTCGCTTTCAACTGCGAAACATTCGCGACTGGAACAGGAAAACAGGGAAATAACAATGCTACACAAAGTGCTCTCCGCCGCACGCCAAAAAAGAAAGCGAATTAATACTGTATTGTCATTCAGTATTGAGCTAAGTTGAAAGTTAGTCTTTAGCTTACCAGGAAGTTAGTTTAAAATCAATTGCAAAATTTGTACGAAAAGACGGACAGACACACACACAGAAAAACAAAATACCCCCCGCCGCACACCAGACACTAAAGCCAGTTAATACTGCAGTGTCATTCATTTCTGAGCTGTGATGAAAGTTTGGAGTTTCTAGCTTATGAGGAAGTTAGTTTAAAATCAATTGAAAAATTTTTACCGAACGAACTGAAAAGAAACAGGCCTCATAAAGGCGTGTTGTGTGAATTCCTAAGGCACCAAACTGCTGAGGTCATCGGTCCCTAGACTTACACACTACTTAAACTAACTTATGCTAAGAACAACACACACACACACACACACACACACACACACCCATGTCTTAGGGAGGACTCGAACCTCCGGCGGGAGGGGCCGCGCAATCCGTGGCATGACGCCTCAAACCGCGCGGCCATTCCTCGCAGCTAAAGGCGTGTTACAAAGTTCATTTATATATACGTAAATTTACAGTGCGGCACCAGACACCACACTTTTGGAACAAACCAAAAGTTGATTTTTGATATCGCAAGTACGGAACTTCGTATTTGAGTTAGTGAATAATACATTTTAAAACACAGGTTGTATCAAAAAGAATCATCCGATTTAAAAAAAAATCAAAACTATTATGTTCTTTGAAATATGTGCGTCAACAATGTATTGTTGTAAAGAGCTAACTCTCGAGTTTTACATGGTTGCCGCTAGGTAGCAGCAGTGTGCACCCACTTCAATTCTAATAGAATTGGTGTCAGGACAACAGAAAAAGTTTTGTGTTCTATGCTTCATGCAGTGCAGGTCAGTAATAATTTTTCAGCGTGACTTTCGTACTAGGTATGGTGTGGATTCTCCTACAGAACAGACACTAGGCGGTGGCAAGGACAATTCCGAGAAACAGGTTGTTTGTATAAAGGCAAATCGCCGGGCTGACCCCGAGTGTCTGACGCAGACGTCGAGAAACCATAAAAAATTCAGCTACTGGAAGCTCTTCATCATCTCCTTTCCCAAGGTGCCATCAACTCCCCCTCCCAGATGAAGCCCTCTCTCCCTCCATTTATCCCTTATATCAACTCTGATCCTCACTCCCCCTCCTTTTCTCTGTCCTTTTCCTGGGCTCCCTCTCCCCCCCTACCATCCTCTTTTTTCCCCACCTACCCTCTCTCTGCCCCCCTTCTCTCCCACGAGTCTTTCTGCATTTCCCTCCTCTGCCTTTTCCCATTTCCTCTCGCATCTGCCCTGCCCGCCCCCCACCCCTTATGAGTCCTCTCCCTCCTTTGGTTCCCCCCCTTTCATTTTTCCTCTCCTCCTTCCTTGTTTCCCCCTAATCTGTCCAGCTTCCCCCCCCCCCCCCTTCTGCTCTAGGCTATGGTGTGTCCTCTTTGTGCCGACATTTTTGAGCAGTGTTTACAGTGAGTGTTCAGTGTTGTGTGTCTTTTCCGAAGTGTTGCGAACGGGCATCAAACTGTCGCTGGGTGTGATTTTGTATCTCTTGTGAACAGAAACCAGACTGTCGCCATGTTTTAACTTTCCACAATTTTCCGCCGTTTTACAATTAAAGTCCAAGTTTTACCGCCTGCTTTTATTGTTTCTTAACTTCTTCTTACGTTTTAAAAAGTCTGTAGCCTGCAGAGCAGCGTAATGCGCTGCTGCCACCCTGCCCCCTTCGGGGGGAATCGAAATTCAATAAAGAAAAAAAAAAGAAGCTCTTCGTGAAGGTGTCAAACAGCTCTTCATGAAGGTGACAAACCAACGTGTAGAATTATGTAATTTCACTCTTGGATAGATGGATGACGACCAGTTTTCTTCCACTCTTAGTGTTTAGTGACGAGGCAACATTCCATTTAAATGGAAAGGTGAACCGTCATAATGTGAGAATATGGAGTACGGAACAATCATATGAAGCTGTATATGAGAGGAGCTCTCCAAAATTTAATGTGCTTTGTGCAGTATCACGGGAAACACTGTTAAAGGAAGCATGTATCTCGATATGCTAGAGAACTTTCTTTCCCCACAGCTGGAGGCTGATTCGAACGACTTCATTTACAAACAGGATGGGCCACTGCCACACTGGCAACTGAAAATGTGGGAAATTAAAAAAAAAAAAAAGTTCAAATGTGAGTGAAATCTTATGGGACTGAACTGCTAAGGTCATCAGTCCCTAAGCTTACACACTACTTAAGCTAAACTATCCTAAGGACAAACACACACACCCATGCCCGAGGGAGGACTAGAACCTCCGCCGGGACCAGCCGCACAGTCCATGACTGCAGCGCCTCACACCGCTTGGCTAATCCCGCGCGGCGGGAAATTTTTAAATCAAGGGATACTGAACGATGGATCGGTCGCACTGGACAAATGATTCAGCCTTACATTAGTGGCCTCCAGGGTCACTGGACCTGATTGTATGTGATTTTCATGTGGGGTCTTATAAAAGACTCTGTTTGTGTGCCTTCGTTACCGACAACAACGAATGAACTCAGACATCAGGTAACAGCAGCTGTGGAAGCTGTAACTCAAGACATGCTCTCTGCAGTGCGGGAGCAATTTGAATACCATATTGACATTATCCCATGCACCTCAAGGAGGCATATTGAACACTTATGAAACAGTATTTAAAAAATCTTTTTTAGTTTCCAGTTCATCAAAAAACAAAATTCATGGTATATGTTTATTAGTTTGAGAAATATAGATGTGCCAAATCGAATGATTCTTTTTGATACACCCTGCAGTTTATTTTTAGAAATAAATTTTTCATTCACACGCCCTTGAAATGAAATACTTTACTTGTCTCTAGAAAAGTTAAAACCCCTAGTCATGGTTCATGTACAACCGAAAAGTCTGAAAAAGTATATAAATAAAATCACTCAGTCCCGGAGAGTGAGTGGAAATATTCATTTAGCGGCCGAAACTGACGGATAGGAGAAAACTGGTGACTGAAATTCCGTGAGATGATCCCGTCGCAACGAAGAACGGCTTTGTTTTAATAACTGCCGCTCCAATTCACGTATCATATCTGTGGCACTATCTCCGCTATTTCGCGATAATACAAAACGAGCTGCCCTTCTGTGTACTTTTTCGATGTCATCCGTCAGGCCCACCTGATGCGGATCCCACATCGCACAGCAATACTCCAGAATTTGGCGGACAAGCGTGGTGTAAGCAGTCTCTTTAGTACACCTGTTGCACCTCCTAAGTGTTCTGCCAATGAATCGCAGTCTCTAGCTTGCTCTACCCACAACATTATCTACACGATCGTTCCAATTTAGATTATTTATAATTGTAATCTCTAAGCGTTTAGTTGAACTTGCAACCTTTAGATATGTGTTAAGTTACCGCGTGCAACACGTCTATATTTCTATTGTCTATTGTCAAACCACAATTTATGAAGGATGTTTATATTTTATTAATAGGATTAAGTAGGAATAGTTAATATTTGTCATTTGGAAAGAATTGTGGTAGCAGGGAATGTCGGCACCAAAATATTGTTGGCAAGAGGGACCGCACATTGATATAACTTTAAAAAGGGCGGGAGAGACCACGTATGGATACATTTTAAGAAAAGAGCGGGAAAGACCGCGCATTGATACATTTTGTAATGGTAGCAGGGATTGTCTGCACCAGAAAGCACTGTTGGCAGGAGAGACCGCACTTTAGCTTGCGTAGGAAGTCTGTAGTAAGCATGGTGTGAAGCGAGTCGGTAGCAGGTCTGAAGCGAGAGGTTGAGAGGAGCGGTGTGCCTGCCAGCCATCAGCTATGATTTACAAGAGATTGTAAACGGATGTACAAAGACATCAGCTAACTGTTATCACAAGAGGAACTAATATTATTGAATTAATTTGTTGAGAAACTCAAGACTACTGTAGGTATGTTTGCGCATTGCCGGTTGTAAGATTATTGTAAGTCCCATTTGAACGTTTGCAAAATTATTTCATACAGAACATAATTAATTTTTGCCAGCAATATTGCATTACTGATTATAATCCATCCCAAAAACCATCAACGTAATACTTTGCAAAATGTTATTGTTGTCAAGAAAAGTTTAACTATGAAGTACGTAACTTCAGTCAAATTAATTAAAGAATAACGTCAGCTTTGCTATTAAAGAATAACGTCAGCTTTGGTAATAAATACAGCCACTTATTATGATAGCCCACCAGCAGCTAATAGAGTATAGTGAAACAGAGTAAGTATATTCATGTCGCAGTTCGATGTAGCAGTCAGATGGCGATCCAGTAACAGTTAAAAAGGTAAGGAACAGTTTTGGGTTATTTCAGGTAACGACTGAGGGCCACGACGACGACACGTTCTGTGTTTCGTCGAAATAATCAGCAAATCACTTTTAATAAGCAGCATTTAAATTTGTCTGCGAAGATTGAGAAAGAGAATTAATTTCAAAGACAAGATTTCGTTTGTTATTATTAAGCTAGAGGTACAAATCGAAAGGGAAGGTTTCATAGGTTAATGTAGAAGGGAAGGTTGCGTAACACAAAAGAGATATAGAGGAGACGGGTTTCACTTGGCGACATCCAATCAGTAAGACTCTTTAGTGAATCTACTGCGAAAATGAATAAACTGACTCTTACAATTGTATAAATAAGCGTGTTAAGTGGCGCAACGCTTATACTAAAGTGTATACCTTTAATTCACAACCCATCAGCAATTCTGTTTGGTCTTATTCTGCGTTGAAAAGTGTTCAGTGTTGAATCCGCTTTAAACAGTGATATATTTTGTTGCCTGTGCTAATTATAGACAATGTCCCGCAGAATGTATGTAAAGTACGAGCGGCAACACGCAGTCAATACCTTCGCTGAGCAGTGCCGATGGTACTGTTACCGACGATTGTGCCGCTAAAGCGGAGTTATTGAACGCAGTTTTCCGAAATTCCTTCACCAGGGAAGATGAATGGAATATTCCAGAATTTGAAACACGAACAGCTGCTATCATGAGTTTCTTAGAAGTAGACAGCTTAGGGGTTGCGAAGCAACTCAAATCGCTTGATACGGGCAAGTCTTCAGGTCCAGATTGTATACCGATTAGGTTCCTTTCAGATCGCTGATACAATAGCTCCCTACGTAGCACTCATATATAACCGCTCGCTCACCGATACAGACTGGAAAATTGCGCAGATCGCACCATTTAAGAAGGGTAGTAGGAGTAATCCATCTAACTACAGACCTATATCATTGACGTCGGTTTGCAGTAGGGTTTTGGAGCACATACTGTATTCAAACATTATGAATCACCTCGAAGGGAACGATCTATTGACACGTAATCAGCATGGTTTCAGGAAACATCGTTCTTGTGCAACGCAGCTAGCTCTTTATTCACACGAAGTAATGGCCGCTAACGACAGGGGATCTCAAGTTGATTCCGTATTTCTAGATTTCCGGAAAGCTTTTGACACCGTTCCTCACAAGCGACTTCTAATCGAGCTGCGGGCCTATGGGGTATCGTCTCAGTTTTGCGACTGGATTCGTGATTTCCTGTCAGGAAGGTCGCAGTTCGTAGTAATAGACGGTAAATCATCGAGTAAAACTGAAGTGATATCAGGTGTCCTGGGACCTCTGCTGTTCCTGATCTATATAAATGACCTGGGTGACAATCTGAGCAGTTCTCTTAGGTTGTTCGCAGATGATGCTGTAATTTACCGTCTAGTAAGGTCATCCGAAGACCAGTATCAGTTGCAAAGCGGTTTAGGAAAGATTACTGTATGGTGTGGCAGGTGGCAGTTGCCGCTAAATAACGAAAAGTTGAGGTGATCCACATGAGTTCCAAAAGGAATCTGTTAGAATTCGATTACTCGATAAATAGTACAATTCTCAGGGCTGTCAATTCAACTAAGTACCTGGGTGTTAAAATTACGAACAACTTCAGTTGGAAAGACCACATAGATAATATTGTGGGGAAGGCGTGCCAAAGGTTGCGTTTCATTGGCAAGACTCTTAGAAGATGCAACAAGTTCACTAAAGAGACAGCTTACACTACACTCGTTCGTCCTCTGTTAGAATATTGCTGCGCGGTGTGGGATTGACGGAGGACATCGAAAGGGTGCAAAAAAGGGCAGCTCGTTTTGTATTATCACGTAGTAGGGGAGAGAGTGTGGCAGATATGATACGCGAATTGGGATGGAAGTCATTAGAGCAAAGACGTTTTTCGTCGCGGCTAGATCTATTTACGAAATTTCAGTCACCAACTTTCTCTTCCGAATGCGAAAATATTTTATTGAGCCCAACCTACATAGGTAGGAATGATCATCTAAATAAAATAAGAGAAATCGGAGCTCGAACAGAAAGGTTTAGGTGTTCGTTTTTCCCGCGCGCTGTTCGGGAGTGGAATGAGATAATATGATTGTGGTTCGATGAACCCTCTGCCAAGCACTTAAATGTGAATTGCAGAGTAGTCATGTAGATGTAGAATAATTACTCGTTGTCAGAGTGATAAAAGGGTAGAAAATATTGATGAGAAATTCTTTTCAGGGATAGACAGAAATAATACGTGTGAAATAATACGTGATCATTCGTTGTTGTCGGTAACGGAGGCACACAAGCAGAGTCTTTTATAAGACCCCACAAGAAAATCACATACAATCAGGTCCAGTGACCCTGGAGGCCACTAATGTAAGGCTGAATCATTTTGTCCAGTGCGACCGATCCATCGTTCAGTAACCCTTGATTTAAATATTTCCCGCCGCGCGGGATTAGCCAAGCGGTGTGAGGCGCTGCAGTCATGGACTGTGCGGCTGGTCCCAGCGAAGGTTCGAGTCCTCCCTCGGGCATGGGTGTGTGTGTTTGTCCTTAGGATAGTGAAACGTTAGGTGAACAGGCATTCGAGAGTAGTAATAATATGGAATCTTTTGTCGAACAATCAACTTCAGAAATGCCAACTGGTAATGAGACATTAGTGCAAAATAATTTGTTTTTAAATACAACAGTCGCTACACAGCAACAAATTACGCCTAGCAGTCATAATAGTTTCAGTAACGATACCACTATAATGCAGTCAAGCAGTGTGACCCCATTACGTGCCGTAACAGAGTCAAACGGTACACAGCTACACAATCTGCGTGGCAGATACCACACTTTTACTAACGGAGATTCCGAAACCACGGAAGAGGTTACACGATTACAATCATCAGAGGATGTTCAAATGAACACAGATGTACAACCTTTACCAACGAATACAAATACGCACAGAAGTCAATCTGAAACGTATCCAATAATGGCATTTTGCTACAAATGAGACAAGACATGAATCAGAACTTTAGCAGAAGGGCACAAGACTCAGCAGACCTAAAAAACGAAATCAAGGTAGAAATTCATGCAGTCGCCGAAAAATGTTCACAATCAAACCAAGAATTACACACGTCAAGGTTCAAGAAATAACAGATAAACAAGAAGCATTCGCGGCCAGCATACGAGAAACAATGGCAGAGAACTTTTCTAAACAAAACTCTCACATTGATGAACGTTTTAACAATTACACAGAAAACTGTTTGATACGTCACCGCAAACTGGTGCGATCGCAGGATAAAGAACGAAAAGAACTATTACAAACAATTACTAAACAGCGACAGGACGACAAAAAGAAAGTGTTTGCTCAGGGAAAAACTTACATGGACGATCACATACACTCGATTTCGGAAGAAATCGAAACGGTTAAGGAGGCAAATATTCAAATACAAGAGAGGCTCACGGAAATCCAATCACACACAATTGAGGCAAAAATTTCTACAGACACTGAAATAGAATATTAGGGATAAATTAACAGAAGGAGTTCTGACACTGACAAAACAGAAGACATAGAAATCAATCAAGACTCAGAAAATTTGAAAGCAGATTTTAAGAAAGTAACTAAAAGTAATCGTAAATTACGAAAAGAATTAACAGTAAAGATCAATGAACTCACCACAAGAATAGACCTATTAGATACTAGCAATGACAGTAAATCAGATGACACTACACCGGTCTCAGTTCAACAGATTTCTAATAGTAAAGATACGCAAATTACAAATGTGCAACAAACAACTGCAGACCTAGAATCACGTAATAATTTGTTACATCAGAAAATCAATTCTTTACAGCAAGGGATAGCTGACACAAAAGAAACAACTGCAAACGGTCAATTCCAACAGAACACACACCATTACGACATGCCTCAGATGCACAATACATATAATGTCGGTAGACTTGAGAGAGTAAGAGATCTTAATCAGACAGAAAGACACGTAAATTCATATGCAGAACATTACGAAAATAATTACACACAAAGGTATGACGGTTTTGACCACAAGCATTTCCTTTCAGTGATATAGTTTCAAACATTTAAAAACGACAGGACGCAAATACATCCACTGGACTGGATCCAACAATTCAATGCGGCACGCCCACTGTCATGGCCAGTTCAACATAAGCTAGAATTTATTATTAGTGTTCTTGAAGGGGAACCAGCGAGAAGAATGCGACCAATTGCTAGACAGTGTTTTTCAGTAGAAGAATTCCAGGAAGCATTTCTAGCAGCATATTGGTCAGATACCACACAGATTAGCATTAAAGATCGGCGAATTAGTCTTCCAAATTTCGAGAATTCTACTTTCCCAACAATCACACAATTTCTCGAGTATATGGTTGAACAAAACCAATACCTCAATGAGCCATACAGTCAATCCGCATTAATACAGCTGTGTAATTCAAAACTCCCCAGAGCCTTACAAGTATCATTATTAACAGGCCAGCAAAAGGACAGTGTGTACGCATTTAAAGACATCCTCCAATTGCTAGGGGTACACCAGGCTATGTGTTTGTTAATAAGAACTTTTCACAGCATAACACAAACCAGACAAACAATGCTAATTTTGAGCAAACTCGATTTGGCAATAACAATCGTAATAAACGCTTTCGCAGCGAAAATGAAAATTTTAATCTATAATACACACACGGAGTCAATGAACAGCAGTATAATAACAATGTACATTACAATTCAAGACAGCAACAAAGCCATTCAAATAACATGACACATATACGAAAGGAAATGCCAAACCGGCCAAACTTTCACATTACTCACTGGCCAGAAAATGGGACAGGTGCAAGCAATTACATGGGTCAGCCGCAAAATACACAAAACGAACAAAGACAGCCTTTTCAGAGAAACACGCGTGCCTCGCCGTATAACCACAGCTATAACGACACAAGGAGAGAAAACGAACACCAACCGCAAAGGACTTTCTACAGTGATAATTTTCATAGAAATTCAAACATTGCACAACAACAAAGTCATCGTATGAATAATAATAATAATAATAATAATAATAATTTTATTGTCATTCGGCCATTACAGCAATAGACAACGTCATATACATACTAAAATACAATTAATAGTTTGAAAGAAACAACAGGTTTCTTGTTAACATTATAGTATTATATTACAGTTGACAAATTCTCTTATGTCATAGAATGGGTGGAGGACTAGCCAGTCATGAATTGTTTGTTTGAATAATTGTTCAGATAATTCTTGAATAGATTGAGGAAGTTTATTAAATAATTTGTACCCCATGATTTCGTAGCTGTTGAGTGACTTTGACAACCTGTGATAAGGAATATAGAGGCACCTATTCCTTCTTGTATTGTGGCTGTGTACATTTTCTCTGGTTTTTGTTTCTGGTAATTTCTTCTTCGTATAAATTAGAACATAGTATATGTACAAGTTTATAACAGTCATGATTTTCTGTTCACAGAACAATGGTTTACAGTGTGCCTTATATGCAGAACCAGTAATTATCCTAATAGCTTTTTTTTGCAGTATTAATATGTCATGTACACAGCTAGAGTTCTCCCACAAAATAATTCCATATGTTATTATACTCTGAAAGAATGAAAAATAGGATGTTCTAACATATTTTTCAGGAACACAATCCATAAGTCGCCTTAACAGGTAAATAACTCTAGACAATTTACCACTAATATATTGTACATGTTGACCCCAAGATAATTTATCATCAGTGTATAACCCCAAAAATTTGACATAACTTGGATCGTCTGACAGAAGCTTGTCTCTAAGACTACAGACCATCTGCTGTGTTTTGTTTTCATTCAGCAGGAATCCATTTGCCTTGAACCAATAGGATGCTTGGTCAATTGTCTTTGCTGCACAAGTTTTAAGGCTATTGAAATCCTCACTAGCATGAAGAAATGTTGTATCATCTGCATACAACACAGTGGTGGACTTGATAAATGACGGCAGATCATTTATCATTATCAGGAACAAAAAGGGGCCCAGCACAGATCCCTGCGGAACACCTACCTTGACTTGCTCTATACTCGACATTTCTCTCCCTACACAAACAACTTGCTTACGATTCTGAAGATATGATTTTATTAATTTAAGGCTGTTGTGTCTAATGCCATAGGATTCAAGTTTTTCTAGGAGTGGCTTATGCTTTACACAGTCAAAAGCTTTGCTTAGATCACAAAATGTGAGTTGAGCATAGCCCTTATCCTCAAACACTTGATGTAAGTATTTGACTACAAAGTCTATAGCATCCACAGTAGACAACTTTTTCCTAAAACCATACTGAGATTCACTAATTATTCCTAATTTTTCAAAATAGACAGATAGCTGTTGGTAAATTACACATTCCAGTATTTTAGAAAAAGCTGGGACTATGGAGATTGGTCTGTAACTGCAAGGTGAGTCCATATCTCCCTTTTTATATATTGGAATTACCCTAGCCACTTTGAGTTCTTCGGGAAAATATCCTTCAGATATGCATTTATTTATACAGAATGTTAAGGGGTACACAATATAGTCTATTACTTTCTTTAGTAAATTACAGGATATGTCGTATATATCTACACTGTCTGAAGATTTCATCCGTTTTACAATGCTTAGGACATGACTAGGTGAGACCTCGGAGAACATAAACGTACCTGTGTCTGTTGGTGTTCTGCAAACATTTTTAGAAAGTAACTCTGATGAATTGATATCAGGTTTGATTATAGTATTTCCTACATTTTCAACAGATTTAATAAAGAAATCATTGAATTTTTGGGGACTTATATTAATTTTTTTGCTTCTTACATCTTTAGCAGCACCATTTATTAATTTCCATGCAGCTTTGCACTTATTTATAGAATTATCAATGGTATTGAAATTATGTGCTTTTTTGGCTTCCACGATGGCTTTTTTATACTCATTCCTGCATTTTATATAGGCTAATCTGGCATGTTCTGTTTTCTGATTGCTACATATATTGTGCAACACCATAACTTGGTTTTTCATACTTGATAATTGTTTAGTGAACCATGAATTTTGTCTGTTTGTAGCCCTGTTTGTAAAGCCTTTGTCAGTTAATTTGCATTTCTTTATGGGGATATTGTCATTAAATTGTGTCAGAAATGTTTTAAAAAATCTCTCAAATAATAGTTTCCCTGACAAATCAGCACTAAGACTATAACTTGTGTCACCATGACATTGGTTGAACCAGTCTCTCTCAGCAAGGGACTTACAGAGCTGAACAATTTTGTCATCTGTGACAGGCCTGGTGATTATAACTTTTGGGACAGGCTTAGGAATATTACTATTATCAATACAGAACCTACTTGTATAGTTTAAAGATACAGAGTCATGATCTGAAAATGGAAACGCTGTAACAGCACATGATTCTTCTGTAGTTTTAAAGTTGACAAAAATATTGTCAAGACATGCTTTATCTCTTGTGGGCCTGTTATTGATTGAGTGCAAATTGCACTGTCTTAAAAGGTTTTTCAACTCAGTCACAGTACGTTTATGTGTTGTTATATCAAAATCTGCATTCAGATCTCCACCAATTACTATGTCATAATGCAACCATCTGGTCCCTCTTAGTACATCTAACAGCATGTCCAATTTTTCTAGAAATACATTGATGATACCCTTAGGTGACCTGTAAAGGGATACTATTACTAACTTAAGACTGTCCATAACTATACCCGTGGCTTCAAAGTTCTGTTCCTCACATAAATAATCTAGGTCCAACTTAACAATAGAGCAGCTGAATGACTGATTAATATATATTGCCACACCACCTCTTATATGCAGTTTTCTACAGTAACTATTTGCTAAATTATAGTTATCAAGTTTGACAACTGTAAGTACACTCTCAGTAACCCAATGTTCACTCAGACAGAAAATATCAAATTTGTTATCTAGTCCAAAACTGTTTACAATAAATTCTTTATCTATTAGTCCTTGAACATTCAGATAGCAAATTTTAAGATCATAATTGTTGTTTATTTTAGATTGAACGTTTTGGTGAGGTGTTGTGAAATTTGTTACACTACTTATCTCCTGGGCTGCTTCATCCTGCTGCCTTCCACTAAAAAATCATTTAGACGGACAGGAGGTGCTGTTTTCCGTCTACACGTAACACTTGATGCTGCTTCTCCTGCTGCAATTCTCATTTCTCCTTTTAGAGGCACTATAGTTACTGTTGCTGGTGAAACTTCTGCTGTTGATGCTACTGTTACTTCCTTTTCCACCGCTGCTACTGATAATGCCACTGGTGACTGTGACGCTTTACATGTTTGCACAGTTGTAATTTTTTCATCATAGGGTGTATCTGCAGATGTTTCTTCCTCATATGCTGTTGGTGCACTTTTCTTTTCTGTTGTCATTGGCAGAAAACCTGTCGCAGGTAGTGCTATTTTTACATAGGCACCCACTCCTGCTGTCTTTATCACCTGGAGAATTTCTTTCGCCAGCACTTTCTTGCCTAGGTTGTTTCTGTGCAGTCCATGTCTAGTAAAATGCTCTCTTACTGAACTCGTTGCTTCAATGAAAGTTGTGTGCACAAAACCGCTACAAATCTTCCTGAATTTCCGATTTGTCGCGATGATTTCTTTGTTTACACACGAGTCTTCCGTTAAGTCGTGTCTGTAGGGAATGTTTACAACAAATACCTTCGCCTGTGAAATTTTTCCTAGCGATTCTTTCAGTGTTCTTACAGCAAGGCTGCTTTCATTTTTATAGACATCGTTTCCCCCTCCGATTATGACACAGTTGACGTCGCTTTTCACGGAACTTTCACAGTTTTTCAGCACTTCTCGTAGAGGAGCACCAGGTTTCGAAATTCCAATCACTTTATATTCGGACTGCATATCAGACATGATTGTAGCCAGTCCCTTGCCATGACTCGTCGATAATATGTATATTTCTTCCTTCTTCTTCTCTGTTTCCTTTTTTGTCTCGTGTTCAGTTTTATTACAAGTTGCTCTCACACGATTTTTTCGTTTAATAGTATTTGATGGTAACGTGTTTCTGCTGGGACTTTTTTGTTCAACAGACCTTTCCGAGCAGTTACCTGTTACACTGAGATTTTTTGTCCGTGATTCTGAGCTGTCTGCACTTAAAACATCGTATTTATTCATTAGTGGAACACGAAAAACATTGGTATTTAAGACAGGTCGAGAGATTTTCTTAGGCCTAGTATATACACACTCTCGTTTGCCTGTTTGCGTATCTGTGGGAAGGTCCATATAGTCGATCAAACTTTTCAGCATTTCTGCATATTGTCTAGCTTTACTTAAGTCACTTTGCAGTTCTTCCCTCACACTTATTTCGAGTCCAGCGTTGCACATTTCAAATGCAGTTTCAAGACCGTTGCACTCAGTTCCACAGTCACATGTAGGCCTATGTTGACCGAGATTTGCTTCCACGAAACAACAAGAATGATACCATTTATGCGCCACTACACATATTTTAACACCTTTTATCACTTTTTTTGCACATAGCATACAATTCACTGACGGTAATTTACCGATATTCACGGAGCGATTTGCCACTACATTCATATACGCCGCCATCTTGCAGACACAAGATTTCATCCGCCACCTACAGCTAATAATCAAAACGGTAGAACATAGAAAACACATAACACTCCCCGACAGAAAATAAAACGTCAGAACATTTATGATTAGATATATCCTGTGATGAATCTCAAAATGACGACACTATGGATAAGGACAGAGAAAAGATAACGATAGAGAATGCCATTACATTCGACGATGTGCGAGACACATTGTTACACGAAAAATCGATCATGCAGAAAACTGTATGCCACCCAATAATCCAGATAAATTTAAAGTCACAAAATATTTTAGCAATAATTGATTCAGGCTCACCAATGTGCGTAATTAACGAAGACACATTTAACAGATGCAATAGCAATAATGATTACCCAGTATTCCCAATAAACAAAACTAAAGTTAAGGGAGCATTTCCAGGGAAAAGCATTGGTCAAAAGACAGACACAATTAACGTTTGTTTTTGCAGGGCAAACCTTCCACAGCAATTGTTGGATAGTTCCACATTTAACAATTGATACAACATTAGGAATGAATTTTCTCGTACAGTACGACGCAAAGATTGACTTTAAATCGTCATACCCAACATTACAGAAGGAAGACAGTGAAGTGGTAGTGAGATTTCAAAACACAGTATCCTCAGAAGAACAAAATATGCACAGGATCGAGATTATTGCAGATTATAAAGATAAAGATTGTTATCTCACAATATACACGAATACACATAATAACGACATGGCAGAGGAACAGGAGTATAATGTATTAGAGACAATTACGCGCAAGGTTAGAAACAGTATAGCAAAAGACGACACAGAACGCACAGATTCAGAAAATATTCTTGTGCAACATAAAACAGTTTTTAACAATGTTCCAGGAACGATGACAGGATTTTTGTACGAATTTCAGGTGAAACCACACGAGACTTTCAAAGGAAAACACTATCCAATCCCGCATGTACACACAGAAGCAGTTAAGAAAGAGTTACGAGCAATGATTGATCAGAATATAATTGAATCAGCAGCAAGCCAATATATAAATACATTACACATCGTTGAAAAGAAGGATGGATCGCTCCGTTTAGTTTTAGATTCACGTCAGGTTAATGAAATAATCATTACAGAAACTGACCCACCACAGACGTTAGAATAGTTACTGCAAAAGTTTCATGGCACCTCTATATATACCACCCTCTATCTCAAATCAGGATTTTGGCAAGTCCAGTTGCATCCAAATTGCCGAAAGTATACGGCATTCCTTTGCTTTGATGAATGTTATCAATTTTGTAAACTTCCGTTTGGACTAACGATTTCGTCTGCAGCCTTTATACGAGGCATGAATACAATTCTCCCACAGGATCTTAAAAACAAAATTACTATATATGTAGATGACATTCTAATCGCAGCAGAAAACTGGGAACAGCACAACCACACCCTTCAACAATTACTGAATACATTCGAGCAGAACGGTGTAACTATAAACCTCCGTAAATCTGAATTTGGAAAAGTCTCAATAAAATTTCTAGGTCATATCATTTCACAAACAGATATTGCACCAGACTCCGACAAATTGCAAGCAATTGCCAACAAATAAGAAGGAACTTGGGAACTTTTTAGGCCTTATTAATTATTTTAGAAAATTCATTCATTATAAAGCATTAGACACACCCTTGCTATACCAGCTCACAAGTAAAAACACAATTTGGTCATGGAATGAAGACGCTGAAGCTGAATTCGAGAATTTGAAAGAAGCGTTACTAAGGGCACCTTTGTTATCACATCCTGACCCAACACAAAACTTTTCCATTGCAACAGATGGTTCAACTACAGCACTAGGAGTACATATTTTCCAGGAAGTAGAGGAGGAAGGTAAGACAATCGTTAAACATATTGCGTTTGCGAGCAGAATACTTTCTCCAGTAGGGCGCAATTATTCTGTAGCAGAATTAGAGACGTTATGCGTAATAGGGAATTTAAGAGATTCCGTCATTATCTATATGGAAGATACACAACAGTATATGCTGATCACCGAGCAATCCAGTTTTTATTATCAGCAAAACTTACGCATGATAGACTAAGCCGTTGGAAATTATATCTACAAGAGTTCGACTTTACTATTGTACACATTCCAGGCACGCAGAGTATTGTTGCCGACGCACTATCGAGATCTATTCAACATAAACGACTAGAGAAAAAAAATACCTTCTGCCACAACAACCACAGTATTATGTATATCAAACACGTAGCTTTCGAAAATTTTATATCATCAGCAGTACAGAACTTAGAGAGAGAATAGGAGAAAGATGAAACACTAAAAGAGATTGTAACGCTTTGGCGAGCAAGAGCAACGCAAAAATCAGACATAATTACACTATACATAAAAATATTCTGTTTATTCGCTCATACCCAGACGGCTACAATTGGCTTTTATACACTCCTGGAAATTGAAATAAGAACACCGTGAATTCATTGTCCCAGGAAGGGGAAACTTTATTGACACATTCCTGGGGTCAGATACATCACATGATCACACTGACAGAACCACAGGCACATAGACACAGGCAACAGAGCATGCACAATGTCGGCACTAGTACAGTGTATATCCACCTTTCGCAGCAATGCAGGCTGCTATTCTCCCATGGAGACGATCGTAGAGATGCTGGATGTAGTCCTGTGGAACGGCTTGCCATGCCATTTCCACCTGGCGCCTCAGTTGGACCAGCGTTCGTGCTGGACGTGCAGACCGCGTGAGACGACGATTCATCCAGTCCCAAACATGCTCAATGGGGGACAGATCCGGAGATCTCGCTGGCCAGGCTGGTTGACTTACACCTTCTAGAGCACGTTGGGTGGCACGGGATACATGCGGACGTGCATTGTCCTGTTGGAACAGCAAGTTCCCTTGCCGGTCTAGGAATGGTAGAACGATGGGTTCGATGACGGTTTGGATGTACCGTGCACTATTCAGTGTCCCCTCGACGATCACCAGTGGTGTACGGCCGGTGTAGGAGATCGCTCCCCACACCATGATGCCGGGTGTTGGCCCTGTGTGCCTCGGTCGTATGCAGTCCTGATTGTGGCGCTCAGCTGCACGGCGCCAAACTCGCATACGATCATCATTGGCACCAAGGCAGAATCGACTCTCATTGCTGAAGACGACACGTCTCCATTCGTCCCTCCATTCACGCCTGTCGCGACACCACTGGAGGCGGGCTGCACGATGTTGGGGCGTGAGCGGAAGACGGCCTAACGGTGTGCGGGACCGTAGCCATGGAGACGGTTGCGAATGGTCGTCGCCGATACCCCAGGAGCAACAGTGTCCCTAATTTGCTGGGAAGTGGCGGTGCGGTCCCCTACGGCACTGCGTAGGATCCTACGGTCTTGGCGTGCATCCGTGCGTCGCTGCGGTCCGGTCCCAGGTCGACGGGCACGTGCACCTTCCGCCGACCACTGGCGACAACATCGATGTACTGTGGAGACCTCACGCCCCACGTGTTGAGCAATTCGGCGGTACGTCCACCCGGCCTCCCGCATGCCCACTATACGCCCTCGCTCAAAGTCCGTCAACTGCACATACGGTTCACGTCCACGCTGTCGCGGCATGCTACCAGTGTTAAAGACTGCGATGGAGCTCCGTATGCCACGGCAAACTGGCTGACACTGACGGCGGCGGTGCACAAATGCTGCGCAGCTAGCGCCATTCGACGGCCAACACCGCGGTTCCTGGTCTGACACACCGGTGTCAATGTGTTCTTTTTTCCATTTCCAGGAGTGTACATTCCAGAAGGGATCAGAAACAAATTGATATGGTGTACGCACCTAAGCTATGCACATTACGGAGCTAGGAAATGCTTTCTAATTCTTCGACAAAATTGTCACTCCAGCAATATGGAAAAACACATTCGCAAAGCTATAGCATCCTGCAAGATACGTCAGAAAGCTAAATAATCAAAAGTATCACATATTCCACCACTGTATCCCATCATACCGGTTAAGTTAAGACACATGGCAGCAGTAGATCTTTTCGGTGAAATCCCCAGAACAAGTGAAGGTTATAGTTATATTGTAGTAGCCGTAGAACTGACGTTCAAATTTGTAACATTTTCTCCACTAAGGAAAGCAGCAGCTAGATCAGTATCAACAGCATTTGTAAGAGATTTTCTATCAGTAGTAGGACATGTATAGAAGGTTATTTCAAATAACGGACCGCAGTTTAGGTCAGACATATGGAAACAAGTGTTAGAGAGTAAGAACAAAACACCAATTTACATATCAAGATATCACAGTTCTTCTAACCCGTCAGAAAGAATAATGAAAGAGATCGGGAAACTATGTAGCATTTATTGCTACAGAAAGCATACAACATGGGACGAATACATTTCACAGTTTCAGGAAGTAATAAATGCAATACCTAATAAGTCAACGATACTCTCACCAGCTGTAATACTGACGAATAAAGACCGACCGAATAAACTTACTGAAATGATTACTTTTCCAAAGAAGCGTAGATTTCGTCATTGTGAGATAATAGACATGGCATTACCGAACATTAAACGAGCTGCAGATCGTCGGAAGAGACAGCAGAAGCAGGTAAGTAGATTACACAAGTATGAGATTGGCGATAAGGTACTGGTCCATACCCACTATCTGTCACATAAAGGGAAGAACCGATACAAAAAATTTGAACTTCTATATGCAGGACCATACAGAATTCGAAATATTCCGCACGCTAATGTAGTACACATTGAGACACTCAGAACAAAAAAATCGAGAGGAAACCATCATATGTCAAACATAAAGAAATTCTTAAAATAGAAAAACCTTCTTACAGGGAGACATATAGACAGAGTATAACAATAAGCTTTTTGACACTTCCCAGCAAACCCGAAGACAGTGAGCTACTAATGGATTATTTACGTGCACAGCAGGTCACCTCTACTCGACCATAGATAAATACACTGAACATTAATAGCAGTTTTTTTTATAATATTACTTTAAAATACAGCTGTTCGGTTGCGCAGGTAAAAAATTTTCAACTTTACCTACGTTTCAACTGCTCTAAGGCACAGGACACAAACCTAAAGATGTTCATAACACTAGTATCTTACATACGGAAAAGAAAGGCTTCAGACTTGATATTCTTGAACAGTTGGAAATTTTCAAACATTTTTCCCGTAACGACCATTTAATCCTCAAAGAGCAATTACAATTACGTGATAAAAATTTCTTTGATGGTGTAAAGCCCTTGCTTAAAATCACTTAACGCGGAATATTGCTATTGTGCTTCCCGTACTGTACCCTTAAATATTGTTCTCTCTCCCCCTGTATTACAGTGTAATATTTTGTTCAACTTTCGATCTGTTACATACTATCTGACATAATGTAATCAGCACATTACGTGCACTCCTGTTCCAATGCTTCTGACAGCTGTTGTCACTGTAAATTACAAGCATTCAGTACTAGATGGCGCGATACAAGGTGCCGACTTGCTAACACCGACGGCGCGCGCGCCTGTCAGTCTGATGCTGCTTACAGTGCCGGCCGCACACGCGACCCTTAGCGGCGCGTGTTAAGCAAGTTGTGCATTCCTAGGAAAATTTTATATTGTACAAATATATTTTTATCTTTAACGTGAGCGCTGTTGCTCTAAACCATTTCATAACTATTTACTCTATGTAAGTATACTTTCTTTGTCTACTGTACCGTAGCAGTTAGCTTTGATGTAATTTTATTACATATGTTTAATTTAATAATTTTTATATTATTCCAAAACTCTGTTATAGGTAATGTAAAAAATTTTTACTTCTGATGAAGGCTGCCTTAGAGCAGTTGAAACCTAGGTAAAGTTGAAAATTTTTTACCTGTGCAACCGAAGAGCTGTATTTTCAAGTAATATTATAAATTTCGTCTACGGTTGCTGCATTATCGGCCATGTTCAAAATTGTATTAATAGCAGTCTTAGAAGCGATCTCGCAGGACATTTATTTCACATTATGTAAGGTAAGTGAAGCAATTAACGGGACTACTTTCAATGTAAAAGTATAACACGTACAAATGATTTTCAAACAGTAGTAGCAATTAGACGTATTCTTTAACCTGTGCATGCAGCATTGTTGACATAGTTCACCAAAATAAACGTAGTTTTAATTGTAATATAAGTATTGAATATGGAAAAATATGGATAAATGCTTTACATGTCATGCCGAGAGCTGACGCGATTTTCCAGATACAGAGAGATGTTGAAGTCATGCCGTGCGCTGACGATAATTAACCATGAATATTTTATTATAGGTAACACAGAGAGATGACACGAGGTACAAAGAAGAAAGGAGAATGGAGACGTTAGTATGTAAGGAATATAATTTAGTAATGGTTTATTTTGATAACAGGTGACACAGCACAGCGCAGCATTACGGATGGAGAAACCACATTAAATTGCTTACTATATGTGCTTTGCTATTCGAAAAAAATTTTCTGCATTGAACATGATATCTTTTACATCAGATTCATACATAGGGAAAACACATCACAACAAATGTCAGCATACCGATTCGCACTCTGCGTAAAATACAAATGTTTTCTCTTAAATAACAATGACGATGTGTGCTACAGCACTCACACATAATATATAGTCGACTGACAATATGACTCATAACTGACAACCACATTACCGAACATACTGAAGTCACAGAAAGTGACATAGATTGTCAAAACGTAATTTCATGTTTGAAAAACTGTTAATTCACAACCTGTGAAGTAATATAGCAGTGTCCTTATGTAATTATTTATATGAGCACCAGATTATGATTTATTTAGAGGAAATGTATCTGCTAAAGTCACAGAAAGTGACATAGTTTGTGCAAAGGTCCTTGTGTAATTTATTTAAAATGTTGATGCCTACATGTACTACTGAATTCCACGTACAGGAATATTTGTTTATATTATGGACTGTCACGTAATGTCATACGTACTACAGGCTGAATTTACTGCAGATGGAAAATGTTTTTTTTATGTAATTGTTAATACTATAAACTTTTTCTACAGTCACACAAGGTGACATATTTTGTCCTTTTAAACGTTAATTAGGAATACGGTAAAGATAATTTTTACGAGCACAGAGGAAAGAGATGATGTAAAATTTGGTAATAACGGTATAAACCATTACCGTGAACCTTTTTACAAAAATGATTATACCTATACCTTAATTCCTGTGCATCCCCATGGTTATGGAGCACAAATAAAGTGAATAGTGAACCACGTTACTTCAATCTACGATGTTTTCTATGAGGTGTCGGCATACCAAGATGCACACCAGTCACGATGTACGTCAGTAGGTGCTTGCGTACCAAGATGCAGACCGTCACTACTAATGGACAATTGGAGTTGGAACTTGTACTTGATGTAGCTGCAGCAACTCAGGCAATTCGACGGTTAACTTAGTGTTTGGTTACACTAAAACTATGGATCAAAGAGACGACGGAATCACATGGCGAAACCTGGTGTTGTGCTATGTGAGAGACAGTTGCCAGTGCTTTGACCATGCTATCCAATGCCTTTTTTCCCTTCCTTGAATATGGTACTAATAGATGCCAATTTTACCAGAGAAAAAAATTTATTCTAATTTTTTCCATCCATTACTATTAGAGATATAAATAACTTTTACTACCTGATGTACACCTCCAACTTACTGACTCATATTATTTGTATATTTTGATGTATACTCTTTTGAATATTCTCTTTGTTAGACTTAGAAAAACAAATTCTTATGACAGTATATGTATGTGCTTTGTTGAAAGAAATATTCTATCATTAATTTACTTATTACTACACATATTTCTATAATCAAATTTTCTCCTTACGTCAAGTCCAAATGACTTAACGACGTAGGAAAATTTTAAGGAAACCCAATGGAGGGTTATGCAACACGCGTATATTTCTATTGTCTATTGTCAAACCACAATTTATGAAGGATGTTTATATTTCATTAATAGGATTAAGTAGGAATAATTAATATTTGTCATGTTGGAAAGAACTGTGGTAGCAGGGAATGTCTGCACCAAAATATTCTTGGCAAGAGAGAGCGCATATTGATATAAAAAGGCCGAGAGAGACCGCGTATGGATACATTTTAAGAAAAGAGCGGGAAAGACCGCGCATTGATACATTTTGTAATGGTAGCAGGGATTGTCTGCACCAGAAAGCATTGTTGGCGGGAGAGACCGCACTTCTGCGTTCGTAGGAAGTCAGTAGTAAGCGAGAAGTGAAGCGAGAAGTCGGTAGCAGGTCTGAAGCGAGAGGTTGAGAGGAGCGGTGTGCCTGCCAGCCACCAGCTATGATTTACAAGAGATTGTAAACGGATGTACAGAGACATCAGCTAATTTATCATAAGAGGAACTAATATTATTGAATTAATGTTTTGAGAAACTCAAGACTACTGAAGGTATGTTTGCGCTTTGCTAGTTGTTAGATTATTGTAAAAAGTAAGTCGCATTTGTACGCTTGTAAAATCATTTCATTCAGAATATAATTAATTTTTGCCAGCAATATTGCATTACTGATTATAATCCATCCAAAAAACCATCAACGTAAAACTTTGCAAAATTTTATTGTTGTCAAGAAAAGGATTAACTACGAATTACGTAACTTCAGTCAAATTAATTAAAGAATAACGTCAGCTTTGCTATTAAAGAATAACGACAGCTTTGGTAATAAATACAGCCACTTATTATAAAAGCCCACCAGCAACTAATAGAGTATAGTGAAACAGAGTAAGTATATTCATGTCGCAGTTCGATGTAGCAGTCAGATGGCGATCCAGTAACAGTAAAAAAGGTAAGGAACAGTTTTGGGTTATTTCAGGTAACGACTGAGGGCCACGACGACGACACGTTCTGTGTTTCGTCGAAATAATCAGAAAATCACTTTTAATGAGCAGCATTTAAATTTGTCTGCGAAGATTGAGAAAGAGAATTAATTTCAAAGACAAGATTTCGTTTGTTATTATTAAGCTAGAGGTACAAATCGAAAGGGAAGGTTTCATAGGTTAATGTAGAAGGGAAGGTTGCGTAACACAAAAGAGATATAGAGGAGACGGGTTTCACTTGGCGACATCCAATCAGTAAGACTCTTTAGTGAATCTACTGCGAAAATGAATAAACTGACTCTTACAATTGTATAAATAAGCGTGTTAAGTGGCGCAACGCTTATACTAAAGTGTATACCTTTAATTCACAACCCATCAGCAATTCTGTTTGGTCTTATTCTGCGTTGAAAAGTGTTCAGTGTTGAATCCGCTTTAAACAGTGATATATTTTGTTGCCTGTGCTAATTATAGACAATGTCCCGCAGAATGTATGTAAAGTACACAAGCGGCAAGACGCAGTCAATACCTTCGCTGCGCAGTGCCGATCGTACTGTTACCGACGACTGTGCCGCTAAAGCGGAGTTATTGAACGCAGTTTTCCGAAATTCCTTCACCAGGGAAGACGAATGGAATACTCCAGAATTTGAAACACGAACAGCTGCTGGCATGAGTTTCTTAGAAGTAGATACCTTAGGGGTTGCGAAGCAACTCAAATCGCTTGATACGGGCAAGTCTTCAGGTCCAGATTGTATACCGATTAGGTTCCTTTCAGATTACGCTGATACAATAGCTCCCTACTTAGCACTCATATATAACCGCTCGCTCACCGATACAGACTGGAAAATTGCGCAGGTCGCACCAGTGTTTAAGAAGGGTAGTAGGAGTAATCATCTAACTACAGACCTATATCATTGACGTCGGTTTGCAGTAGGGTTTTGAAGCATATACTGTATTCAAACATTATGAATCACCTCGAAGGGAACGATCTATTGATACGTAATCAGCATGGTTTCAGAAAACAACGTTCTTGTGCAACGCAGATAGCTCTTTATTCGCACGAAGTAATGGCCGCTATCGACAGGGGATCTGAGGTTGATTCAGTATTTCTAGATTTCCGGAAAGCTTTTGACACCGTTCCTCACAAGCGACTTCTAATCAAGCTGCGGGCCTATGAGGTATCGTCTCAGTTTTGCGACTAGATTCGTGATTTCCTGTCAGGAAGGTCGCAGTTCGTAGTAATACACGGCAAATCATCGAGTAAAACTGAAGTGATATCAGGTGTTCCCCAGGGAAGCGTCCTGGGACCTCTGCTGTTCCTGATCTATATAAATGACCTGGGTGACAATTTGAGCAGTTCTCTTAGGTTGTTCGCAGATGATGCTGTAATTTACCGTCTAGTAAGGTCATCCGAAGACCAGTATCCGTTGCAAAGCGATTTAGAAAAGATTGATGTACGGTGTGGCAGGTGGCAGTTGACGCTAAATAACGAAAAGTGTGAGGTGATCCACACGAGTTCCAAAATAAATCCGTTGGAATTCGATTACTCGATAAATAGTACAATTCTCAAGGCTGTCAATTCAACTAAGTACCTGGGTGTTAAAATTACGAACAACTTCAGTTGGAAAGACCACATCGATAATATTGTGGGGAAGGCGAGCCAAAGGTTGCGTTTCATTGGCAGGACAGAAGATGCAACAAGTCCACTAAAGAGAGCTTACACTACACTCGTTCGTCCTCTGTTAGAATATTGCTGCGCAGTGTGGGATCCTTACCAGGCGGGATTCACGGACGACATCGAAAGGGTGCAAAAAACGGCAGCTCGTTTTGTATTATCACGTAGTAGGGGAGAGAGTGTGGCAGATATGATACGCGAATTGGGATGGAAGTCATTAGCGCAAAGACGTTTTTCGTCGCGGCGAGATCTATTTACGAAATTTCAGTCACCAACTTATTCTTCCGAATGCGAAAATATTTTGTTGAGCCCAACCTACATAGGTAGGAACGATCATCTAAATAAAATAAGAGAAATCAGAGCTCGAACAGAAAGGTTTAGGTATTCGTTTTTCCCGCGCGCTGTTCGGGAGTGGAATGGAGAGAGATAGTATGATTGTGGTTTGATGAACCCTCTGCCAAGCACTTAAATGTGAATTGCAGAGTAGTCATGTAGATGTAGAATAATTACTCGTTCTCAGGGTGATAAAAGGGTAGAAAATATTGACGAGAAATTCTTTTCAGGGATAGACAGAAATAATACGTGTGAAAAACCCGATAGTGAAACGTTAGGTGAACAGGCATTCGAGAGTAGTAATAATATGGAATCTTTTGTCAAACAATCAACTTCAGAAAAGCCAACTGATAATGAGACATTAGTGCAAAATAATTTGTTTTTAAACACAACAGACGCTACACAGCCACAAATTACGCGTAGCAGACGTAATTGTTTCAGTAACGAAACCACTATAATGCAGTCAGTGTGGCACCATTACGTGCCGAAACAGATTCAAACGGTACACAGCTACACAATCTGCGTGGCAGATAGCACACTTTTACTAACGGAGATTCCGAAACCACGGAAGAGGTTACACGATTACAATCATCAGAGGATGTTCAAATGAACACAGATGTACAACCTTTACCAACGAATACAAATACGCACAGAAGTCAATCTGAAACGGATCCAATAATGGCATTTTTGCTACAAATGAGACAAGACATGAATCAGAACTTTAGCAGAAGGGCACAAGACTCAGCAGACATAAAAAACGAAATCAAGGTAGAAATTGAAGCAGTCGCTGAAAAATGTTCACAATCAAACCAAGAAATACACGTCAAGGTTCAAGAAATAACAGATAAACAAGAAGCATTCGCGGCTAGCATACGAGAAACAATGGCAGAGAACTTTTCTAAACAAAACTCTCACATTGATGAACGTTTTAACAATCACACAGAAAACTGTTTGATACGTCACCGCAAACTGGTGCGATCGCAGGATAAAGAACGAAAAGAACTAGTACAAACAATTACTAAACAGCGACAGGACGACCAAAAGAAAGTGTTTGCTCAGGGAAAAACTTACATGGACAATCACATACACTCGATTTCGGAAGAAATCGAAACGGTTAAGGAGGCAAATATTCAAATACAAGAGAGGTTCACGGAAATCCAATCACACACAATTGAGGCGAAAATTTCTACAGACACTGAAATAGAATGTTAGGGATAAATTAACAGAAGAAGTTCTGACACTAACTGACAAAACAGAAGACATAGAAATTAATCAAGACTCAGAAAATTTGAAAGCAGATTTTAAGAAAGTAACTAAAAGTAATCGTAAATTACGAAAAGAATTAACAGAAAAGATCAACGAACTCACTACAAGAATAGACCTGTTAGATACTAACAATGACAGTAAATCAGATGACACTACACCAGTCTCAGTTCAACAGATTTGTAATAGTAAAGATACGCAAATTACAAATGTGCAACAAACAACCGCAGACCTAGAATCACGTAATAATTTGTTACATCAGAAAACCAATTCTTTACAGCAAGGGATAGCTGACACAAAACAAACAACTGCAAACGCTCAATTCCAACAGAACACACACCATTACGACATGCCTCAGACGCACAATACATATAATGTCGGTAGACTTGAGAGAGTAAGAGATCTTAATCGGACAGAAAGACACGTAAATTCATATGCAGAACATTACGAAAATAATTACACGCAAAGGTATGACGGTTTTGACCACAAGCATTTCCTTTCAGTGATATAGTTTAAAACATTTAAAAACGACAGGACGCAAATACATCCACTGGACTGGATCCAACAATTCAATGCGGCACGCCCACTGTCATGGCCAGTTCAACATAAGCTAGAATTTATTATTAGTTTACTTGAAGGGGAACCAGCGAGAAGAATGCGACCAATTGCTAGACAGTGTTTTTCAGTAGAAGAATTCCAGGAAGCATTTCTAGCAGCATATTGGTCAGATACCACACAGAGTAGCATTAAAGATCGGCTAATTTCGAGAAATCTACTTTCCCAACAATCACACAATTTTTCGAGTATATGGTTGAACAAAACCAATACCTCAATGAGCCATACAGTCAATCCGCATTAATACAGCTGTGTATTTCAAAACTTCCCAGAGCATTAAGAGAGTCATTATTAACAGGCCAGCAAAAGGACAGTGTGTACGCATTTAGAGACATCCTGCAATTGCTAGAGGGACACCAGGCAGATTATGCGTTTGTTAATAAGAACTTTTCACGGCATAACACAAACCAGACAAACAATGCTAATTTTGAGCAAACATGATTTGGCAATAACAATCGTAATAAACGCTTTCGCAGTGAAAATGAAAATTTTAATGTATAATACACACAAGGATTCAATGAACAGCCGTTTAATAACAATGTACATTACAATTCAAGACAGCAACAAAGCCATCCAAACAACACGACACATATATGACAGGAAATGCCAAACCGGTCAAACTTTCACATGACTCAACGGCCAGAAAATGGGACAGGTGCAAGCAATTACATGGGTTTGCCGCAAAATACACAAAACGAACAAAGACAGCCTTTTCAGAGAAACACGCGTGCCTCGCCGTATAACCACAGCTATAACGACACAAGGAGAGAAAACGAACACCGACCGCAAAGGACATTCTACAATGATAATTTTCATAGAAATTCAAACATTGCACAACTACTATGTCATCGTATGAATGTACCAGACACAAGATTTCATCCGACACCTACCGCTAATAATCAAAACGGTAGAACAGTACAGCTCATAGAAAACACACAACACTCCCCAACAGAAAATGAAACGTCAGAACATTTATGACTAGAGATAGCCTGTGATGAATCTCTAAATGACGACACTATGGATAAGGACAGAGAAAAGATAACGATAGAGAATGCCATTACATTCGACGACGTGCGAGACACATTGTTACACGAAAAACCGATCATGCAGAAAACTGTATGCCACTCAATAATCCAGATAAATTTAAAGCCACAAAATATTTTAGCAATAATTGATTCAGGCTCACCAATGTGCGTAATTAACGAAGACACATTTAACAGATGCAATAGCAATAATGATTACCCAGTATTCCCAATAAACAAAGCCGGCCACGGTGGCTACGCGGTTCTAGGCGATGCAGTCCGGAACCGCGGGACTGCTACGGTCGCAGGTTCGAATCCTGCCTCGGGCATGGATGTGTGTGATGTCCTTAGGTTACTTAAGTTTAAGTAGTTCTAAGTTCTAGGGGACTGATGACCTAAGATGTTAAGTCACATAGTGCTCAGAGCCATTTGATTTTTAAACCAATAAACAAAACTAAAGTTAAGGGAGCATTTCCAGGAAAAAGCACTGAAGCCAAAAGACAGACACAATTAACTTTTTGCAGGGCAAACTTTCCACAGCATTTGTTGGATAATTCCACATTCAACAACTGATATAATATTAGGAACGAATTTTCTCGTACAGTACGACCCAGTGATTGACTTTAAGTCGTCATACCTAACATTACAGAAGGAAGACAGTGAAGTGGTAGTGAGATTTCAAAACACAGTATCCTCAGAAGAACAAAATATGCACAGGATCGAGATTATTGCAGATTCTAAAGATAACGATTGTTATCTCACACTATACACGAATACACATAATAACGACATGGCAGAGGAACAGGAGTATAATGTATTAGAGACACTTATACGCAAGATTAGAGACAGTATAGCAAAAGACGACACAGAACGCACAGAATTAGAAAATATTCTTGTGCAACATAAAACAGTTTTTAACAATGTTCTAGGAACGATGACAGGATTTATGTACGAATTTCAGGTGAAACCACTCGAGACTTTCAAAGCAAAACACTATCCAATCTCGCTTGTACAGACAGAAGCAGTTAAGAAAGAGTTACGAGCAATGATTGATCAGAGTATAATTGAATCAGCAGCAAGCCAATATATAAATACATTACACATCGTTGAAAAGAAGGATGGATCGCTCCGTTTAGTTTTAGATTCACGTCAGGTTAATGAAATAATCATTACAGAAACTGACCCACCACAGACGTTAGAAGAGTTACTGCAGAAGTTTCATGGCACCTCTATATATACCACCCTCTATCTCAAATCAGGATTTTGGCAAGTACAGTTGCATCCAAATTGCCGAAAATGTACGGCATTCCTTTGCTTTGATGAATGTTACCAATTTTGTAAACTTCCGTTTGGACTAACGATTTCGTCTGCAGCCTTTATACGAGGCATGAATACAATTCTCCCACAGGATCTTAAAAACAAAATTACTACACATGTAGATGACATTCTAATCGCAGCAGAAAACTGGGAACAGCACAACCACACCCTTCAACAATTACTGAATACATTCGAGCAGAACGGTGTAACTATAAACCTCCGTAAATTGGAATTTGGAAAAGCCTCAATAAAATTTCTAGGTCATATCATTCCACAAACAGGTATTGCACCAGACTCCGACAAATTGCAAGCAATTGCCAACAAATAAGAAGGAACTTGGAAACTTTTTAGGCCTTATTAATTATTTTAAAAAATTCATTCATTATAAAGCATTAGACACACCCTTGCTATACCAGCTCACAAGTAAAAACACAATTTGGTCGTGGAATGAAGACGCTGAAGCTGAATTCGAGAATTTGAAAGAAGCGTTACTAAGGGCACCTTTGTTATCACATCCTGACCCAACACAAAACTTTTCCATTGCAACAGATGGTTCAACTACAGCACTAGGAGTACATATTTTCCAGGAAGTAGAGGAGGAAGGTAAGACAATCGTTAAACATATTGCGTTTGCAAGCAGAATACTTTCTCCAGTAGGGCGCAATTATTCTGTAGCAGAATTAGAGACACTAGGCGTAGTAGGGAATTTAAGAGATTCCGTCACTATCTATATACTGATCACTGAGCAATCCAGTTTTTATTATCAGCAAAACTTACGCATGATAGACTAAGCCGTTGGAAATTATATCTACAAGAGATCGACTTTACTATTGTACACATTCCAGGCACGCAGAATATTGTTGCCGACGCACTATCGAGATCTATTCACCATAAACGACTAGAGAAAGAAAATACCTTCTGCCACAACAACCATAGTATTATGTATATCAAACACGTAGCTTTCGAAAATTTTATATCATCAGCAGAACAGAACATAGAGAGAGAACAGCAGAAAGATGAAACACTAAAAGAGATTGTAACGCTTTGGCGAGACAAGAGCAACGCAAAAATCAGACATAATTACACTATACATCAAAATATTCTGTTTATTCGCTCATACCCAGACGGCTACAATTGGCTTTTATGCATTCCAGAAGGGATCAGAAACAAGTTGATATGGTGTACGCACCTAAGCTATGCACATTACGAAGCTAGGAAATGCTTTCTAATTCTTCGACAAAATTGTCACTTCAACAATATGGAAAAACAGATTCGCAAAATTATAGCATCCTGCAAGATATGTCAGAAAGCTAAATAATCAACAGTATCACATATTCCACCACTGTATCCCATCATACCGGTTAAGTTAAGACACATGGCAGCAGTAGATCTTTTCGGTGAAATCCCCAGAACAAGTGAAGGTTATAGTTATATTCTAGTAGCCGTAGAACTGACATTCAAATGTGTAACATTTTCTCCACTAAGGAAAGCAGCAGTTCGATTAGTATCAAGAGCATTTGTAAGAGGTTTTCTATCAGTTGTAGGACATGTATAGAAGGTTATTTCAGATAACGGACCGCAGTTTAGGTCAGACATATGGAAACAAATGTTAGAGAGTAAGAACATAACACCAATTTACATATCAAGATATCACAGTTCTTCTAACCCGTCAGAAAGAATAATGAAAGAGATCTGGAAACTATGTAGCATTTATTGCTACAGAAAGCATACAACATGGGACGAATACATTTCACAGTTTCAGGAAGTAATAAATGCAATACCTAATAAGTCAACGATACTCTCACCAGTTGTAATACTGACGAATAAAGACCCACCGAATAAACTTACTGAAATGATTACTTTTCCAAAGAAGCGTAGATTTCGTCATTGTGAGATAATAGACATGGCATTAGCGAACATTAAACGAGCTGCAGATCGTCGGAAGAGACAGCAGAAGCAGGTAAGTAGATTATACAAGTACGAGATTGGCGATAAAGTACTAGCCCGTACCCATTATCTGTCACATAAAGGGAAGAACCGATGCAAAAAATTTGACCTTCTAATGCAGGACCGCACAGAATTCGAAATATTCCGCACGCTAATGTAGTACACATTTAGACACTCAGAACAAAAAAATCGAGAGGCAACCATCATATGTCAAACATAAAGAAATTCTTAAAACAGAAAAACCTTCTTACAGGGAGACATATAGACAGAGTATAACAATGAGCTTTTTGACACATCCCAGCAAGCGCGAACACAGTGAGCTACTAACGGGTCACCTCGACTCGACCATAGATAAATACACTGAACATTAATAGCAGTTTTTTTATAATATTACTTTAAAATACAGCTGTTCGGTTGCGCAGGTAAAAAATTTTCAACTTTACCTAGGTTTCAACTGCTCTAAGGCACAGGACACAAACCTAAAGATGTTCATAACACTAGTATCTTACATACGGAAAAGAAAGGCTTCAGACTTGATATTCTTGAACAGTTGGAAATTTTCAAACATTTTTCCCGTAACGACCATTTAATCCTCAATGAGCAATTACAATTACGTGATAAAAATTTCTTTGGTGGTGTAAAGCCCTTGCTTAAAATCACTTAACGCGGAATATTGCTATTATGCTTCCCGTACTGTACCCTTAAATATTGTTCTCTCTCCCCCTGTATTACAGTGTAATATTTTGTTCAACTTTCGATCTGGTACA
The DNA here is from genome assembly GCF_021461385.2 of Schistocerca piceifrons. NCBI lineage: Eukaryota > Metazoa > Arthropoda > Insecta > Orthoptera > Acrididae > Schistocerca > Schistocerca piceifrons. Next base: position 47,772,823 of record NC_060147.1, on the reverse strand, counting down.
TACCATCTGACATAATGTAATCAGCACATTACGTGCACTCCTGTTCCAATGCTTCTGACAGCTGTTGTCACTGTAAATTACAAGCATTCAGTACTAGATGGCGCGATACAAGGTGCCGACTTGCTAACATGGACGGCGCGCGCGCCTGTCAGTCTGATGCTGCTTACAGTGCCGGCCGCACACGCGACACTTAGCGGCGCGTCTTAAGCAAGTTGTGCATTCCTAGGAAAATTTTATAGTGTAAAAATATATTTTTATCTTTAACGTGAGCGCTGTTGCTCTAAACCATTTCATAACTATTTACTCTATGTAAGTATACTTTCTTTGTCTACTGTACCGTAGCAGTTAGCTTTGATGTAATTTTATTACATATGTTTAATTTAATAATTTTTATATTATTCCAAAACTCTGTTATAGGTAATGTAAAAATTTTTTACTTCTGATGAAGGCTGCCTTAGAGCAGTTGAAACCTAGGTAAAGTTGAAAATTTTTTACCTGTGCAACCGAAGAGCTGTATTTTCAAGTAATATTATAAATTTCGTCTACGGTTGCTGCATTATCGGCCATGTTAAAAATTGTATTAATAGCAGTCTTAGAACCGATCTCGCAGTACATTTATTTCACATTATGTAAGGTAAGTGAAGCAATTAACGGGACTACATTCAATGTAAAAGTATAACACGTACAAATGATTTTCATACAGTAGTAGCAATTAGACGTATTCTTTAACCTCTGCATGCAGCATTGTTGTCGTAGTTCACCAAAATAAACGTAGTTTTAACTGTAATATACGTATTGAATATGGAAAAATATGGATAAATGCTTTACATGTCATGCCGAGAGCTGACGCGATTTTCCAGATGCACAGAGATGTTGAAGTCATGCCGTGCGCTGACGATTATTAACCATGAATATTTTATTATAGGTAACACAGAGAGATACTAAAGTCATGCCGTGCGCTGATGATTATTAACCATGAATATTTTATTATAGGTTATGCAGAGAGATGACACGAGGTACAAAGGAGAGAGGAGAATGAAGATGTTAGATGCAAGGAATATAATTTAGTAATGGTTTATTTTGATAACAGGTGACACAGCGCAGAACAGCACTACGGATGGAGAAACCACATTAAATTGATTGCTATATGTACTTTGCTATTCGAAAAAATTTTTCTGCATTGAACATGATATCTTTTACATCAGATATATACATAGGATAAACACATCACACCAAATGTCAGCATACCGATTCGCACTCTGCGTAAAATACAAATGTTTTCTCTTAAATAACAATGACGATGTGTGCTACAGCACTCACACATAATATATAGTCGACTGACAATATGACTCGTAACTGACAACCACATTACCGAACATACTGAAGTCACAGAAAGTGGCATAGATTGTCAAAATGTAATTTCATATTTCAAAAACTGTGAATTCACAACCTGTGAAGTAATATAACAGTGCCTTTATGTAATTATTTATATGAGCACCAGATTATGATTTATTTAGAGGAAATGTATCTGCTAAAGTCACAGAAAGTGACATAGTTTGTATAAAGGTACTTGTGTATTTTATTTAAAAAGTTGATGCCTAAATGTACTACTAAATTCCACGTACAGGAATATTTGTTTGTTATTGACTGTCACGTAATGTCATATCTACTGTAGGCTGAATTCATTGCAGATGGAAAATGTTTTTTTTATGTAATTGTTTAAAACTATAAACTTTTTCTAGAGTCACACAAGGTGACATATTTTTTCCTTTTAAACGTAAAATAGGAATACGTTAAAGATAATTTTTATGAGCACAGAGGAAAGAGATGATGTAAAATTTGGTAATAACGGTATCAACCATATCTGTGAACCTTTTGACAAAATGATTATATCTGTACTTTAATCCCTGTGCATCCCCATGGTTATGGAGCACAAACAAAGTGAATAGTGACCCATGTTACTTCAATCTACGATGTTTTCTATGATGTGTCGGCATACCAAGATGCACACCATCACTACTAATGGAATATTGGAGTTGGAACTCGTAACTGATGCAGCTGCGGCAACTCAGGCAATTCGACGGTTAACTTAGTGTTTGCTTACACTAAAACTATGGATCAAAGAGACGACGGAATCACATGGCGAAACCTGGTGTTGTGCTATGTGAGAGACAGTTGCCAGTGCTTTCACCGTGCTATCCAATTCCTTTGTTCCCTTCCTTGAATATGGTACTAATACATGCCAATTTTACCAGAGAAACAAATTTATTCTAATTTTTTCCATCCATTACTATTAGAGATGTAAATAACTTTTACCACCTGATGTACACCTCCAACTTACTGACTCATATTACTTGTATATTTTGATGTATACTCTTTTGAATATTATCTTTGTTAGACTTAGAAAAACAAATTCTTATGACAGTATATGTATGTGCTTTGTTGAAAGAAATATTCTATCATTAATTTACTTATTACTACACATATTTCCATAATCAAATTTTCTCCTTCGGTCAAGTCCAAATGACTTAACGACGTAGGAAAATTTTAAGGAAACCCAGTGAAGGGTTATGCAACACGTGTATATTTCTATTGTCTACTGTCAAACCATAATTTATGAAGAATGCTTATATTTTATTAATAGGATCAAGTAGGAATAATTAATATTTGTCATGTTGGAAAGAAATATGGTAGCAGGGAATGTCTGCACCAAAATATTGTTGGCAAGAGAGACCGCACATTGATATAATTTTAAAAAGGGCGGGAGAAAAAAATGGGTCTCAGCACTATGGGACTTAACATCTGAGGTCATCAGTCCCCTAGAACTTAGAACTACGTAAACCTAACTAACCTAAGGACATCACACACATCCATGCCCGAGGCAGGATTCGAACCTGCGACCATAGTGGTCGCGCGGTTCCAGACTGAAGCGCCTAGAACCGCTCGGCCACACGGCCGGCAAAGGGCGGGAGAGACCGCGTATGGATACAGTTTAAGAAAAGAGCGGGAAAGACCGCGCATTGATACATTTTGTAATGGTAGCGGGTATTGTCTGCACCAGAAAGCATTGTTGGCAGGAAACACCGCACTTTAGCTTGCGTAGGAAGTCTGTAGTAAGCGAGATGAGAAGCGAGTCGATAGCAGGTCTGAAGCGAGAGGTTGAGAGGAGCGGTGTGCCTGCCAGCCACCAGCTATGATTTACAAGAGATTATAAACGGATGTACAGAGACATCAGCTAACTATTATCATAAGAGGAACTAATATTATTGAATTAATTTTTTGAGAAACTCAAGACTACTGAAGGTATGTTTGCGCATTGCTAGTTGTAAGATTATTGTAAAACGTAAGTCCCATTTGAACGTTTGTAAAATCATTTCATTCAGAATATAATTAATTTTTGCCAGCAATATTGCATTACTGATTTTAATCCATCCCAATGGATGAGGAGGCAACAAGATGGCCCAAAATCACCATGGACTGGATCCCGTCAGGCAGCAGACCAGTGGGAAGACCTAGAAAGAGGTGGATCGATGGAGTGAGAGAAGAGCTGTTGCAGCTGGGACTCACGGAAAACTGGAGACAGATAGCAGAGACGGATGGAGATCTCTAAACTGTGGTGGCGCGCGGTCCTCTGGGCCTGATCGCGTGAAGAAGATGAAGAAGAAGAAGAATCCATCCCAAAAACCATCAACGTAAAACTGCAAAATTTTATTGTTGTCAAGAAAAAGTTTAACTACGAGTTACGACAGTCAAATTAATTAAAGAATAACGTCAACTTTGCTATTGAAGAATAACGTCAGCTTTGGTAATAAATACAGCCACTTATTATGAAAGCCTACCAGCAGCTAATAAATGGCTCAAATGACTCTGAGCACTATGGGACCTTAACTAACCTAAGGACATCACACACAGCCATGCCCGAGGCAGGATTCGAACCTGCGACTGTAGCGGTCGCGCGGTTCCAGACTGTAGCGCCTAGAACTGCTCGGCCACTCCGGCCGGCAGCAGCTAATAGAGTATAGTAAAACACAGTAAGTATATTCATGTCGCAGTTCGATGTAGCAGTCAGATGGCGATCCAGTAACGGTAAAAAACGTAAGAAACAGTTTTGGGTTATTGCAGATAATGACTGAGGGCCACGACGACGACACATTCTATGTTTCGTCGAAATAATCATAAAATCATTTTAAAAAAGCAGCAATTAAATTTGTATGCCAAGATTGAGAAAGGGAATAAATTTCAAAGGGAAGGTTTCATTTGTTATTATTAAGCAAGAGATAGAAATCCTATGGAAAGGTTTCATGGTTTACTGTAAAAGGGAAGGTTATCATTAGCAAAAGAGGTATAAAGTAGACGGGAAGGTTTCACAATTTCACTGTCCACATAATAGAGTCTTTAAATAGTAAAATGTCAGCAGTAGGAATATTCTGTGACTTATCCAAAGCATTTGATTGTGCGAACCATGACATTATGTTAGAGAAATTACGTTTCCATGGTATAAATGGAACAGAATATGAGTGGTGTAAGTCATATCTACAGAGCAGGAAGCAAAATGTCTCTTTATATGCTTTAAGTGATTCAAAGGAGTTTGCCACTTCATGTAACTGGGGTGAAATTACATTACGTGTTCCACAAGGTTCGATCATGGGTCCCCTCCTGTTCTTGATATATGTGAATGACCTCCCTTCTTATGTGAAACAAGATGCTGAACTGACACTGTTTGCTGATGATACAAGCAAAATTAGCATAAGCGTAACACAAAAGACATATAGAGGAGATGGGTAGGTTTCACGCGTAATCAAAATTTAGAGGATGTATTTTAATATTCGTGTGAATAATTTCACACTTCTTTTTATTCAGGGTCAATTGGCACTTTTCGCACCATACACATACCTAAATCATTTTGCAATTCGTTTTGGTCATCTGATAACTATACAAGACACTAAATTACAGTATCATCTATAAACAATCTAAGAGGGCTACTTAGAGTGGCTACTATGTCGTCAATATAGATCAGGAACAATAGAGAGCCTATAACATGTCCTTGGGGAACGACGGATATTACTTCTCATTTACTCGATGACTTTCCGTCTATAACTTCGAACTGCGACCTCTGTAACAGCAAATCACGAGTGCAATCGTGCAACTGAGGCGATATTCCATAGACAGGCAGTTTGGTTAGAAGACGCTTGTGAGGAACCGTGTCGAAAGCCTTCTGGAAATCTAAAAATATGGAATCAAAATGACATCCCCTGTCGATAGCACTCATTACTTCATGAGTATAAACAGCTAGTTGTGTTTCACAAATACGATGTTTTCTGTATCCGTGCTGATTATGCCGGCCACTGTGGTCGAGCGGTTCTAGGCGCTTCAGTCCGGGACCGCGCTGCTGCTGCGGTCGCAGGTTCGAATCCTGCCTCGGTCATGGCTGTGTGTGATGTCCTTAGGTTAGTTAGGTTTAAGTAGTTCCAAGTCTAGAGGACTGACGACGTCAGATGTTAAGTTCCATACTGCTTAAAGCCATTTAGAGCCGTGCTGACTATGTGTCAATAAATCCTTTTCTTCGAGGTAATTCATACTGTTCGAACACAGTACATGTTCCAAAACCCTACTGCTAATCGACATTAGTCTCTAGTATACAGAGACGTTGCAGTATTAGAAAATTGCAGCGAAATGCAGGAAGATCTGCAGCGGATAGGCACTTGGTGCAGGGAGTGGCAACTGGCCCTTAACATAGGCAAATGTAATGTATTGCGAATACATACAATGAAGGATCCTTTATTGTATGATTATATGATAGAGGAACAAACACTGGTAGCAGTTACTTCTGTAAAATATCTGGGAGTATGCGTGCGGAACGATTTGAAGTGGAATGATCATATAAAATTAATTGTTGGTAAGGCGGGTGCCTGGTTGAGATTCATTGGGAGAGTCCTTAGAAAATGTAGTCCATCAACAAAGGAGGTGGTTCACAAAACACTCGTTCGACCCATACTTGAGTACTGCTCATCAGTGTGGGATCCATACCAGGTCTGGTTGACAAAGGAGATAGAGAATATCCAAAGAAGAGCGGCGCGTTTCATCACAGGGTTATTTGGTAAGCGTTAAAGCGTTACGGATATGTTTAGCAAACTCGAGTGGCAGACTCTGCAAGAAAGGCGCTCTGTATCGTGGTGTAGCTTGCTGTCCAGGTTTTGAGAGGGTGCGTTTCTGGATGAGGTATCGAATACATTGTTTTGCCCCTACGTATACCTCCCGAGGAGATCACGAATGTAAAATTAGAGAGATTCGAGCGCGCACGAAGGCAGGTGATGCACAGACCTACCTGGATCGGGTCAACCTCTTCCAGCGGCTCCCGGTCGTCGTGACGTTTGCTGCGCTGCCAACGCCAGCAGTCCATGGCTGCTCGCTCGCAAAGCCTAAGCCAAGACGAGCAAACAGTAACAGCGACAACAAATGTCCACGCCAGCCACTCAGTCTGCGGCTGACACAAACACCTGCTTCACTGACGCGCAACGTTCGAGGAAGTAACGGAGCAGAGATAACAATGATAAAGCGACTGCGGCCACTCACGGTACAAGATGCAGAAGGCGCTATCGGCAGTTTCTTGGGGAAAAATCTTTCCTACTGGGAAGGAGGAGTCCCCAGTGGTGGGGCTGACCTTTTGAAGCCATTTATACAGTGGTTGGAACAAGTGAGACAATACTGACTTTACGACTTATCTTAGAAGAAAGATTCAGGAAAGACAAACCTACATTTCTAGCATTTGTAGACTTAGAGAAAGCTTTTGACAATGTTGACTGGAATACCCTCTACCAAATTCTGAAGGTGGCAGGGCTAAAATACAGGGAGCGAAAGGCTATTTACGATTTGTACAGAAACCAGAAGGCAGTTATAAGAGTCGAGGGACATGACAGGGAAGCAGTGGTTGGGAAAGGAGTGAGATAGGGTTGTAGCCTCTCCCCGATGCTATTCAACCTGTATATTGAGCGAGTAGTAAAGGAAACAAAAGAAAAGTTCGGAGTAGGTATTAAAATCCATGGAGAAGAAATAAAAACTTTGAGGTTCGCCAATGACATTGTAATTCTGTCAGAGACAGCAAAAGACTTGGAAGAGCAGTTTAACGGAATGGACAGTGTCTTGAAAGGAGGATATAAGATGAACATCAACAAAAGCAAAACGAGGATAATGGAATGTAGTCGAATTAAGTCGAGTGATGCTGCGAGAGTTAGATTAGGAAATGAGACACTTAAAGTAGTAAAGGAGTTTTACTATTTGAGGAGCAAAATAACTGATGATGGTCGAAGTAAAGAGGATACAAAATGTAGACTGGCAATGGCCAGGAGAGCGTTTCTGAAGAACTGAAATTTGTTAACATCGAGTATAGATTTAAGTGTCAGGAAGTCGTTTCTGAAAGTATTTGTACGGAGTGTAGCCATGTATGGAAGTGAAACATGGACGATAAATAGTTTGGACAAGAAGAGAATAGAAGCTTTCGAAATGTGGTGCTACAGAAGAAGCTGAAGATTAGATGGGTAGATCACATAACTAATGAGGAGGTATTGAATAGAATTGTGGAGAAGAGGAGTTTGTGGCACAACTTGACTAGAAGAAGGGATCGGTTGGTAGGACATGTTCTGAGGCATCAAGGGATCACAAATTTAGTATTGGAGGGCAGCGTGGAGGGAGACCAAGAGATGAATTCACTAAACAGATTCAGAAGGATGTAGGTTGCAGTAAGTACTGGGAGATGAAGCAGCTTGCACAGGATAGAGTAGCATGGAGAGCTGCATCAAACCAGTCTGAGGACTGAAAACCACAACAACAACAACGAGTATGGTGCGAGAATTGTGCTTCATTTAGCTGTAATTAGACGGACCAAAAGTAAAAAATATCATCACAATCAAAAATTAGGAAAGACCTGCTCAAATGGTTCAAATGGCTGTAAGCACTATGGGACTTAACATCTGAGGTCATCAGCCCCTACTTAAACCTAACTAACCTAAGGACATCACACACATCCATGACCGAGCCAGGATTCGAACCTGCGACCGTAGCAGCCGCGTGGTTCCAGACAGATGCGCCTAGAACAGCTCGTCCACTGCTCATTCTTGTTGCTTTAGTCCATGGGATCTATAATTACATGGTTTATGCATCACTCTTATCGTACAGTGTTTTCGTGTAATAATCGCATAAATTTCTAACAAAGTATGCAGCAAATTTTATCAAGTAGCCTTTGTGACAGGTGGTATGTATATTTCACATCTCATTAATCATATTTTATTGACAGTATCTTCCTTATAGGTAGTTAAATGAAATCCGTCAAGTACTTCGGATGTGTCAGTTTTGACATCAGAAACTATGTGATACATAGCAGCTACTGAAATACGAAACACTGACATAAATGTCTCCAGTTGTTAATAACCAGACTGCAAATGCTGGGTTTTCTTCAGGTTATGTTGGTGATCGGTAATTAACGTCCTGCTTTTAAGTTCCCTTCTCAGTTGCATTGGAAAGTCAGCGAAAAACGTCAACAGACGATCGTGTCAAGTTCTCGAACAATGCTAACGAAAGCGAGCGCTGCAGTTCATTGTTAAAGTGAACTACCTCCAATCTACGTCTACGATGCTCATTTCTCCCTGTATAGAAAGGCGCCAACAAAATATTTTCGCATTCGGATCAGAAAATTGGAGATTGACATTTCGCTAAAGGGTCTCGCAGCAACGAATAAGGCCTTTGTTTTAATGATTGCCACCCCAACTCACGTAGTAGAATGAGGTGACCAAACTCATGCGTTCTCTCCTAATACAGTGTCGACCTTCCTTTCACCCTCCGTAGTGCTGTAACTCCACGTGCATGGACTCAGCAAGTCGTTCGTTGGAAGTCCCGTGCAGAAATACAGAGCCATGCTGGCACTTTAGCTGTCCGTAATTGGAGAAGCGTTCCCGGCGCATGATTTAGTGCCCGAACTGACCTTTCGATTACGTTCCATAAATGTTCGATGGGAATCATGGCGACCGGTCTGGGTGACCAAATTATTCGCTGAAGTTGACCATAATGTACTTCAAACCAGTCATGAAGAATTTAGGCCCAGAGACATGACCTATTGCCGGAAGGCGTTCGATACAGTTCCGCACTGTCGCCTGATAAACAAAGTAATGGCCTACGGAATATCAGACCAGCTGTGTGGCTGGATTGAAGAGTTTTTAGCAAACAGAACACAGCATGTTGTTATCAATGGAGAGACGTCTACAGACGTTAAAGTAACCTCTGGCGTGCCACAGTGGAGTGTTATGGGACCATTGCTTTTCACAATATATATAAATGACCTAGTAGATAGTGTGGGAAGTTCCATGCGGCTTTTCGCGGATGATGCTGTAGTATACAGAGAAGTTGCAGCATTAGAAAATTGTAGCGAAATGCAGGAAGATCTGCAGCCGATAGGCACTTGGTGCAGGGAGTGGCAACTGTCCCTTAACATAGACAAATGTAATGTATTGCGAATACATAGAAAGAAGGATCCTTTATTGTATGATTATATGATAGCGGAACAAACACTAGTAGCAGTTATTTCTGAGTATTGCTCATCAGTGTGGGATCCGTACCAGATCGGTTTGACGGAGGAGATAGAGAAGATCCAAAGAAGAGCGGCGCGTTTCGTCACAGGGTTATTTGGTAACCGTGATAGCGTTACGGAGATGTTTAGCAAACTCAAGTGGCAGACTCTGCAAGACAGGCGCTCTGCATCGCGGTGTAGCTTGCTCGCCAGGTTTCGAGAGGGTGCGTTTCTGGATGAGGTATCGAATATATTGCTTCCCCCTACTTATACCTCCCGAGGAGATCACGAATGTAAAATTACAGAGATTAGAGCGCGCACGGAGGCTTTCAGACAGTCGTTCTTCCCGCGAACCATACGCGACTGGAGCAGGAAAGGGAGGTAATGACAGTGGCACGTAAAGTGCCCTCCGCCACACACCATTGGGTGGCTTGCGGAGTATAAATGTAGATGTAGATGTAGATCCATAAAATCTGCATCGTTGTCGGCCGGCCGTTGTGGCCGAGCGGTTCTAGGCGCTTCAGTCCGGAACCACGCGGCTGCTACGGGTTCGAATCCTGCCTCGGGCATGGATGTGTACGGTGTCCTTAGGTTAGTTAGGTTTAAGAACTCTAGGGAACTGATGACCTCAGATGTTAAGTCCCATAGTGCTTAGAGCCATTTTTTGCATCGTTGTTTGGAACAGGATGTCCATGAATGGCTGCAAATGGAGTTCCAGTAGCCGAACATAATAATCCTTTCCAATCAATGTTTATTTATTTATTCAAGCATTTATTTTACCTGGCAAGATTAGGGCCTTCAGGCCCTCTCTTACACCTAACCAGGCATACTCACATTGAACGAATTTCAGTTTGTACAGAACATTATGAACATACCACGTGTTATACAGTATTTGTTAAAGAAAAATAGAGATTATAACAGTAGTACAAGGATAATTATAACAATCAAAAACTAATTATAACAATCAAGAATAACAATAATAATAGTAGTAGTAGTAGCAGTAGTAGTAGTAGTAATGGCTATGTGTATGAAAGTAAACATATTTTTCTTTTATGAATGTCAGTCCTATTGCTAGTTGGAATTTTCTTGTTATGTGCTTGCAGCTTGTGAGTTATTCACATCAAGCAGAGATTTGTGATCCCTTGATGCCTCAGAACATAGAAAGAGGTAGCTATGTTAGAGGAAGAGAAATAGAATGGTAAAATTCGAAGCTATGATGGAGAGGAGAAAGGAAGAGATGAGAGGGACACAACAATGGTGGCTATACCGTCCCTAATATGTAAGTTTTGAGTTCCCTCTTGAATGTTGAGTGGTTCTGGATAAGACGCAGATCACAGGGGAGCGCGTTCCATAGTCGTATGGCTGAGATGGAGACTGACACGGAGAAAGATTTTGTGTTATGTAAAGGTACAGCCAAGATGCTAGACGTATCCGATCTGGTATTGCGGTTGTGGAATGATGATAGGTGTATAATGTGAGAAGATAAGTATTGGGGGCACCAGCGACTAAGAAATCGATGAAGTACATCTACATCTACATCCATACTCTGCAAGCCACCTGACGGTGTGTGGCGGAGGGTACCTTGAGTACCTCTATCGGTTCTCCCTTCTATTACAGTCTGGTATTGTTCGTGGAAAGAAGGATTGTCGGTATGCCTCTGTGTGGGCTCTAATCTCTCTGATTTTATCCTCATGGTCTCTTCGCGAGATATACGTAGGAGGGAGCAATATACTGCTTGACTCTTCGGTGAAGGTATGTTCTCGAAACTTTGACAAAAGCCCGTACCGAGCTACTGAGCGTCTCTCCTGCAGAGTCTTCCACTGGAGTTTATCTATCATCTCCGTAACGCTTTCGCAATTACTAAATGATCCTGTAACGAAGCGCGTTGCTCTCCGTTGGATCTCCTCTATCTCTTCTATCAACCCTATCTGGTACGGATCCCACACTGCTGAGCAGTATTCAAGCAGTGGGCGAACAAGCGTACTGTAACCTACTTCCTTTGTTTTCGGATTGCATTTCCTTAGGATTCTTCCAATGAATCTCAGTCTGGCATCTGCTTTACCGACGATCAACATTATATGATCATTCCATTTTAAATCACTCCTAATGCGTACTCCCAGATAATTTATGGTATTAACTGCTTCCAGTTGCTGACCTGCTATTTTGTAGCTAAATGATAAAGGATCTATCTTTCTGTGTATTCGCAGCACATTACACTTGTCTACATTGAGATTCAATTGCCATTCCCTGCACCATGCGCCAATTCGCTGCAGATCCTCCTGCATTTCAGTACAATTTTCCATTGTTACAACCTCTCGATACACCACAGCATCATCCGCAAAAAGCCTCAGTGAACTTCCGATGTCATCCACAAGGTCATTTATGTACGAGGCCTGTTCAGAAACTAAGCTCCGATTGATTGCCAAATTGAAACCACAGTGAACATCAGAAATGTTTTACTTCTAACAATTAGCTACACCTTTCAGCTACTTCTCTACGTAGTCGCCGTTCTGACTTAGCCTTTTGTCATAGCGTTGTACCAACTTTTCAATAGCCTCATCATAGAAGGCAGCCGCCAGTGCTTTCCGCCAATTCTCCACGCTGGCCTACACCTCGTTGTCTGTGTCAAAATGTTGTCTTCAAAGACAGCGGTTCATGTGACCAGAGATGAAACTCAGGGGGAGACAATTGCGGACTGTATTGTGGGTAATCTAACATTTCCATTTGAAAACGATGCAGGAGCATCTTCATTGCCCCTGCAGAATGCGGCTGAGAATTGTCTTGAAGAAGAAACAGCACGACAGTTATGTAATGTTAGCTGCATAGCTTCAGGCGAAATTTCTCACCAGGCCCTCGTACTTGGCGGCAGACACTATTTTCTAGACATCTTTACGCACTCACTGCGAGCTCAGAAATGAGAAGAGCGACGTGATGCTAACTGGGGTTATACTAGAGGCACTACCCAACACATCTGTGCAAAGCTTTATCGGATTTTCATAGTCGTTTCCATTTCGCGACCGATCGGAGCTTACTCTCTGAACGCCCCTCGTATATTGTGAGTAGCAACGGTCCTATGACACTCCCCTGCGGCTCACCTGAAATCACTCTTACTTCGGAAGACTTCTCTCCATTGAGAATGACATGCTGCGTCCTGTTATCTAGGAACTTCTCAATCCAATCACACAATTGGTCTGATAGTCCATATGCTCTTACTTTGTTCATTAAACGACTGTGGGGAACTGTATCAAGCACATCGTGTGGAGATCGCGTACCTTATGTGGGCGTATCCAACCTAGCTGGGAGTATGAAGGACTGATATGATCATACAACCGTATATTGCATACGTATCTAACGCAAGCATTCATCACTAGCTCGAGGCATCTCGAATTTTCACTATTTGTGCCGTGTTGAACTACATCACAGTAGTAAAGATTAGGCAAGACTAGTGTTTGGACTAATTTTTGTTTAACATGGGTTGGAAATATTTTTCTAAATTTTTGGATTGCATGTAGGGAGGAGAGTGATTTCCGGCATGATGTGACTGCTTGTTCTTCCCAGTTCAGGTCTTCTTGCAAGATTATTCCAAGGTCTTTTACTGTTTTTTGGTATGGAGCGATCACATAGTAATGTTGTGTGTAGAGCAAACCAAAGACTGCGATTCATTGGCAGAACGCTTAGAAGGTGCAACAGGTCTACTAAAGACTCTGCTCACACCACGCTTGTCCGCCCTATTCTGGAGTATTGCTGTGCGGTGTGGGATCCGCATTAGGTGGGACTGACGGATGACATCGAAAAAGTACAAAGAAGGGCAGCTCGTTTTGTATTATCACGAACTAGGGGAGATAGTGACACAGACATGATACGTCAATTGGAGTGGCAATCATTAAAACAAAGGCGTTTTTTGTTGCGACGGGATCTTCTCGCGAAATTTCAATCACCAGTTTTGTCCTACAATTGCGAAAACATTCTGTTGGGACCCACCTACATAGGGAGATATGATCATTACGATAAAATAAGAGAAATCAGGGCTCGAACAGAAAAATGTAAGCGCTCGTTTTTTCCGCACGCCGTTCGAGAGTGTAACGGTAGAGAGACAGCTTGAAGGTGGTTCATTGAACCCTCTGCCACACACTTTATTGTGAAAAGCAGAGTAATCCCGTAGATGTAGATGTAGTACTCCAGAGTGAGAGAACCAAGCGACTTTCAACAATCTACACATAACTTTAAACCGTTACGAAACTTTTAGTTTCTGACACGTCTCACGAAATGATTTTCGGTGTCCACGCAGTAAAACTTCAACATCAGACATGACGTTTTCATTTATTTGTCCTTTTGTATTAACTACATTCGGAACACACTTTTCAAAAAATGTCTACGTATATTTAGATGGCGAGACAGACAAGGTTTTGCATAAAATGCAGCGAAAAGCCGGCCGCTGGTGACCGAGCGGTTCTGGCGCTACAGTCTGGACCCGCGCGACCGCTACGGTCGCAGGTTCAAATCCTGCTTCTGGCATGGATGTGTGTGATGTCCTTAGGTTAGTTAGGTTTAAGTAGTTCTAAGTTCTAGGGGACTTATGACCTCAGCAGTTGAGTCCCATAGTGCTCAGAGCCATTTGAACCATTTTTTTGCAGCGAAAACACCCACACTACATTCACTCAATGTTTCGTAATAATAGTATTTAGCGGCTTCCAACACACTTTAAGCATAATTTCAAACTTTTCCTCAACTTCTTCTTGCTTCGATGCTTCAAGTCAAATAGTTAACATGCTAACCCATTTGTAAGGTAACCATACGTTACCTGTTAAACATACACCTGTAAGCAGCTTATTCTGCGAAACCTTCTTTACTGTAACGTTTTTGCCATTATTATGGATTACTTCCAGCGCCAACGAAGAAAGAAAATCTGCGGACGGAATTAATGTGTAAAGGTTAGCTGATCAGGGAAGTAAATACAAGGTACCAGGAATACACAATAAAAAATAGCAAGAGAAACTGATGAGGAATTCAGGCAGCAGTTTGTTGATAATCGGACACAGATAGTGGTTACCAGACGAACAAAAGTAGTACCGCTGAGATATGGCAAAGCTATGCTGATAAAACCCTTAATCTGCTTCTGAACTAAATGCTGATACGTTTCAGACACAGACTACTGTGTTATTTTTTGCTTATATATATGAATGCAATAGAGGAAATGTACACTACTGGCCATTAAAATTGCTACAACAAGAAGAAATGCAGATGATAAGCGGGTATTCATTGGACAAACATATTATACTAGAACTGACATGTGATTACATTTCCACGCAATTTGGGTGCATAGATCCTGAGAAATCAGTACCCAGAACAACCACCATTGGCCGTAATAACGTCCTGGATACGCCAGGGCATTGAGTCAAACAGAACTTGGATGGCGTGTACAGGTACTCAACACAATACCACAGTTCATCAAGAGTTGTGACTGGCGTATTGTGACGAGCCAGTTGTTCGGCCACCATTGACCAGACATTTTCAATTGGTGAGAGATCTGGAAAATGTGCTGGCCAGGGCAGCAGTCGAACGTTTTCTGTTTCCAGACAGGCCCGTACAGGACCTGCAACATGCGGTCGTGCATTATCCTGCTGAAATGTAGGGTTTCGCAGGGATCGAATGAAAGGTAGAGCAACGGGTCGTAACACATCTGAACTGTAACGTCCACTATTCAAGGTGCCGTCAATGCGAACAAGAGGTGACCGAGACGTGTAACTAATGGCAACCCATACCGTCACGCCGGGTGATACGCCATGACAAATACACGCTTCCAATGTGCGTTCATGGCGATGTCGCCAAACAGGGATGCGACCATTATGATGCTGTAAACAGAACCTGGATTCATCCGAAAAAATGATGTTTTGCCATTCGTGCACCCAGGTTCGTCGTTGAGTACACCATCGCAGGCCTTCCTGTCTGTGATGCTGCGTCAAGGGTAAACGCAGCAGTGGTCTCCGAGCTGTAAGTCCATGCTGCTGCAAACGTCGTCGAACTGTTGGTGCTGATGGTTGTTGTCTTGCAGACGTCCCCATCTGTTGACTCAGGGATCGAGACGTGGCTGTACGATCCGTTACAGCCGTGCGGATAAGATGCCTGTCATCTCGACTGCTAGTGATACGAGGCAGTTGCGATCCAGCACCGCGTTCTGTTTTACCCTCCTGAACCCACCCATTCGCCGGCCGGGGTGGCCGTGCGGTTCTAGGCGCTACAGTCTGGAGCCGAGCGACTGCTACGGTCGCAGGTTCGAATCCTGCCTCGGGCATGGACGTGTGTCTTGTCCTTAGGTTAGTTAGGTTCAATTAGTTCTAAGTTCTAGGTGACTGATAACCTCAGATGTGAAGTCGCACAGTGCCTGGAGCCATTTGAACCAGCCTATCGATTCCATATTCTGCTAACAGTCATTGGATCTCGACCAACGCGAGCAGCAATGTCGCGATACGATAAACCGCAATCGTGATAGGCTACAATCCGACCTTTATCAACGTCGGAAACGTGATGGTACGCATTTCTCCTCCTTACACGAGGCATTACAACAACGTTTCACCAGGCAACGCCGGTCAACTGCTGCTTGTGTATGAGAAATCGGTTGGAAACTTTCCTCGTGTCAGCACGTTGTAGGTGACGCCACCGGCGCCAACCTTGTGTGAATGCTCTGGAAAGCTAAACATTTGCATATCACAGCATCTTCTTCCTGACGGTTAAATTTCGCGTCTGTAGCACGTCATCTTCGTGGTGTAGCAATTTTAATGGCCAGTAGGGTATGAATGCGTGGTGTCTGTTCCTTCAAAGTAACAGAAACCACGCATTCATGTAGCTGGTAAGGCTGGCATAATGAACAGGGACTGCCGATAGGTGCTGCTCGCTGGTAGCATGGATTGCCCGTGTTAGTTCCGAGACAGTTCGCAGGAATAATAACGCTCCATCCCGGATGGCGTAATGTTTAGCACACCTGCCTAGTAAGCAGGAGGTCCCGGGTTCGAATCTCAGTCCGGCAACATTTTCGCTCGACTTCGCTGATTCTGCTTAATGTCCCGCTGCAGCTGACAGAAGTGATCTCCCTTCCATTTACATAAAATGCTGGAGTAGCCAAACTAATCTTTGGATACACAACATCGTTGTTACAATTAGTGTGCAAAAGCCAGTTCATAGATGTTGGCCACTGACGGATCCATCCCCAAGTTGATGTCAGGAACACAGCATCACTGTTACAGGTTGTGCGCGAAAACCAGTTCATAGATGTTTGGCCACTGATGGATCCATCTCCTACTCGATGTCAGAGGCACAGCATCGCAGTTACAGGTAGTGTGCGAAAGACAGCTCATAGATGTTGGCCACTGATGGATCCATCCCCGAGTTGATGACAGGGACACAGCATCGGTGTTACAGGTAGTGTGTGGAAACCAGTTCATAGATGTTGGCCACTGATGGATCCATCCCTGAGTTGATGACAGGGACACAGCATCGGTGTTACATGTAGTGTGTGGAAACCAGTTCATAGATGTTGGCCACTGATGGATCCATCTCCAAGTTGATGTCAGGGACACAGCATCACTGTTACAGGTAGTGTGCAAAAGCCAGTTCATAGATGTTGGCCACTGATGGATCCATCCCAAAGCTGATGACAGAGACACAGCATCGGTATTACAGGTAGTGTGTGGAAACCAGTTCATAAATGTTGGCCACTAATGGATCCATCTCCAAGCTGATGTCAGAGACACAGCATCACTGTTGCAGGTAGTGTGCGAAAGCCAGCTCATAGATGTTGGCCACTGATGGTTCCATCTTCAAGCTGATGTCAGAGACACAGCATCACTGTTGCAGGTAGTGTGCGAAAGCCAGCCCATAGATGTTGGTCACTTTTGGATCCTTCTCCAAGTTGATGTCACAGAAACAGCATCTCTGTTACAGGTACTGTGGGAAACCAGTTCATAGATGTTGGCCACTGATGGATCCACCCCCGAGTTGATGTCAGGGACACGGCATCACTGTTAAAGGTAGTGTGCTAAAACCAGTTCATAGATGTAGGACACTGATGGATCCATCTCCAAGCTGATGTCAGTGACACAGCATCACTGTTACATGTAGTGTGCAAAAACCAGTTCATAGATAGTGGCCACTGATCGATCCATCCCCAAGTTGATTTCAGGGACACAGCATTGCTGTTACAGGTAGTGTGTGGAAACCAGTTCATAGATGTTGGCCACTGATGCATCCATCTCCAAGCTGATGTCAGAGACACAGCAACACTGTTGCAGGTAGTGTGTGGGAACCAGTTCATAGATAATGGCCACTGATGCATCCATCTCCAAGCTGATGTCAGAGGCACAGCATCACTGTTACAGGTAGTGTGCGAAAGCCAGCTCATAGATATTGGTCACGTTTGGATCCATCTCCAAGCTGATGTCAGGGACACAGCATCACTGTTACAGGTAGTGTGCAAAAGCCAGTTCATAGATGTTGGCCACTGATTGATCCATCCCAAAGTTGATGACAGGGACACAGCATCGGTGTTAAAGGTAGTGTGTGTAAACCAGTTAATAGATGTTGGCCACTGATGGATCCATCTTCAAGCTGATGTCAGAGACACAGCAACACTGTTACAGGTAGTGTGCGAAAGCCAGCTCATAGATGTTGGTCACTTTTGGATCCTTCTCCAAGTTGATGTCACAGAAACAGCATCTCTGTTACAGGTACTGTGGGAAACCAGTTCATAGATGTTGGCCACTGATGGGTCCAATTTGATGTCAGACACACAGCATCACTGTTACAGGTAGTGTGCAAAAGCCAGTTCATAGATGTTGGCCACTGATGGATCCACCCCCGAGTTGATATCAGGGACACGGCATCACTGATAAGGTAGTGTACGAAAACCAGTTCATAGATGTAGGCCACTGATGGATCCATCTCCAAGCTGATGTCAGGGACACAGCATCACTGTTACAGGTAGTGTGCAAAAGCCAGTTCATAGATAGTGGCCACTGATGGATCCATCCCCAAGTTGATTTCAGGGACACAGCATCGCTGTTACAGGTAGTGTGTGAAAACCAGTTCACAGATGTTGGCCACTGATGCATCCATCTCCAAGCTGATGTCAGAGACACAGCATCACTGTTACAGGTAGTGTGCGAAAGCCAGCTCATAGATATTGGTCACGTTTGGATCCTTCTCCAAGTTGATGTCACAGAAACGGCATCTCTGTTACAGGTACTGTGGGAAACCAGTTCATAGATGTTGGCCACTGATGGGTCCAAGATGATGTCAGACACACAGCCTCGCTGTTACAGGTAGTGTGCGAAAACCAGTTCCTAGATGTTGGCCACTGATGGATCCACCTCCAAGCTGATGTCAGGGACACAGCATCACTGTTACAGGTAGTGTGCAAAGGCCAGTTCATAGATGTTGGCCACTGATGGATCCGTCCCAAAGTTGATGACAGAGACTCAGCATCGGTATTACAGGTAGTGTGTGGAAACCAGTTCATAGATGTTGGCCACTGATGGATCCATCTCCAAGCTGATGTCAGAGACACAGCATCACTGTTACGGGTAGTGTGCGAAAGCCAGCTCATAGATGTTGGCCACTGATGGATCCATCTCCAAGCTGATGTCAGGGACACAGCATCACTGTTACAGGTAGTGTGCAAAAGCCAGTTCATAGATGTTGGCCACTGATGGATCCATCCCAAAGTTGATGACAGGGTCACAGCATCGGTGTTAAAGGTAGTGTGTGGAAACCAGTTCATAGATGTTGGCCACTGATGGATCCATCTTCAAGCTGATGTCAGAGACACAGCATCACTGTTACAGGTAGTGTGCGAAAGCCAGCTCAAAGATTTTGGTCACTTTTGGATCCTTCTCCAAGTTGATGTCACAGAAGCAGCATCTCTGTTACAGGTACTGTGGGAAACCAGTTCACAGATGTTGGCCACTGATGGGTCCAAGTTGATGTCAGACACACAGCATCACTGTTACAGATAGTGTGCAAATGCCAGTTCATAGATGTTGGCCACTGATGGATCCACCCCCGAATTGATATCAGGGACACGGCATCACTGTTAAAGGTAGTGTGCTAAAACCAGTTCACAGATGTAGGCCACTGATGGATCCACGCCCGAGTTGATGTCAGTGACACGGCATCACTGTTAAAGGTAGTGTGCGAAAACCAGTTCATAGATGTAGGCCACTGATGGATCCATCTCCGAGCTGATGTCAGGGACACAGCATCACTGTTACAGGTAGTGTGTGGAAACCAGTTCATAGATGTTGGCCACTGATTCATCCATCTCCAAGCTGATGTCAGAGACACAGCATCACTGTTACAGGTAGTGTGTGGGAACCAGTTCATAGATAATGGCCACTGATGCATCCATCTCCAAGCTGATGTCAGAGACACAGAATCACTGCTACTGGCAGTGTGTGGAAACCAGTCCATAGATGTTGGCCACTGATGGATCCATCTCCAAGCTGATGTCAGTGAAACAGCATCTCTGTTACTGGTAGTGTGCGAAAGCCAGCTCATAGATATTGGTCACTTTTGGATCCTTCTCCAAGTTGATGTCACAGAAACAGCATCTCTGTTACAGGTACTGTGGGAAACCAGTTCATACATGTTGGCCACTGATGGGTCCAAGTTGATGTCAGACACACAGCCTCGCTGTTACAGGTAGTGTGCAAAAACCAGTTCCTAGATGTTGGCCACTGATGGATCCATCTCCAAGCTGATGTCAGGGACACAGCATCACGGTTACAGGTAGTGTACAAAAGCCAGTTTATAGATGTTGGCCACTGATGGATCTATACCAAGTTGATGTCAGGGACACAACATCGCTGTTACAGGTAGTGTGTGGAAACCAGTTCATAGATGTTGGCCACTGATGCATCCATCTCCAAGCTGATGTCAGAGACACAGCATCACTGTTACAGGTAGTGTGCGAAAGCCAGCTCATAGATATTGGTCACGTTTGGATCCTTCTCCAAGTTGATGTCACAGAAACAGCATCTCTGTTAGAGGGACTGTGGGAAACCAGTCCATAGATGTTGGCCACTGATGGGTCCAAGTTGATGTCAGACACACAGCCTCGCTGTTACAGGTAGTGTGCGAAAACCAGTTCCTAGATGTTGGCCACTGATGGATCCATCTCCAAGCTGATGTCAGGGGCACAGCATCACTGTTAAAGGGGGTGTGCAAAAGCCAGTTCATAGATGTTGGCCACTGATGGATCCATCCCAAAGTTGATGACAGAGCCACAGCATCGGTATTACAGGTAGTGTGTGGAAACCGGTTCATAGATGTTGGCCACTGATGGATCCATCTCCAAGCTGATGTCAGAGACACAGCATCACTGTTACAGGTAGTGTGCGAAAGCCAGCTCATAGATGTTGGCCACTGATGGATCCACCTCCAAGCTGATGTCAGGGACACAGCATCATTGTTACAGGTAGTGTGCAAAAGCCAGTTCATAGATGTTGGCCACTGATGGATCTATCCCAAAGTTGATGACAGGGACACAGCATCGGTGTTAAAGGTAGTGTGTGGAAACCAGTTCATAGATGTTGGCCACTGATGGATCCATCTTCAAGCTGATGTCAGAGACACAGCATCACTGTTACAGGTAGTGTGCGAAAGCCAGCTCATAGATGTTGGTCACTTTTGGATCCTTCTCCAAGTTGATGTCACAGAAACAGCATCTCTGTTACAGGTACCGTGGGAAACCAGTTCATAGATGTTGGCCACTGATGGGTCCAAGTTGATGTCAGACACACAGCATCACTGTTACAGGTAGTGTGCAAAAGCCAGTTCATAGATGTTGGCCACTGATGGATCCACCACCAAGCTGATGTCAGGGACACAGCATCACTGTTACAGGTAGTGTGCAAAGGCCAGTTCATAGATGTTGGCCACTGATGGATCCGTCCCAAAGTTGATGACAGAGACACAGCATCGGTATTACAGGTAGTGTGTGGAAACCAGTTCATAGATGTTGGCCACTGATGGATCCATCTCCAAGCTGATGTCAGAGACACAGCATCACTGTTACGGGTAGTGTGCGAAAGCCAGCTCATAGATGTTGGCCACTGATGGATCCATCTCCAAGCTGATGTCAGGGACACAGCATCACTGTTACAGGTAGTGTGCAAAAGCCAGTTCATAGATGTTGGCCACTGATGGATCCATCCCAAAGTTGATGACAGGGTCACAGCATCGGTGTTAAAGGTAGTGTGTGGAAACCAGTTCATAGATGTTGGCCACTGATGGATCCATCTTCAAGCTGATGTCAGAGACACAGCATCACTGTTACAGGTAGTGTGCGAAAGCCAGCTCATAGATTTTGGTCACTTTTGGATCCTTCTCCAAGTTGATGTCACAGAAGCAGCATCTCTGTTACAGGTACTGTGGGAAACCAGTTCACAGATGTTGGCCACTGATGGGTCCAAGTTGATGTCAGACACACAGCATCACTGTTACAGATAGTGTGCAAATGCCAGTTCATAGATGTTGGCCACTGATGGATCCACCCCCGAATTGATATCAGGGACGCGGCATCACTGTTGAAGGTAGTGTGCTAAAACCAGTTCACAGATGTAGGCCACTGATGGAGCCATCTCCAAGCTGATGTCAGGGACACAGCATCACTGTTACAGGTAGTGTGCAAAAGCCAGTTCATAGATAGTGGCCACTGATGGATCCATCCCCAAGTTTATTTCAGGGACGCAGCATCGCTGTTACAGGTAGTGTCTGGAAACCAAATCATAGATGTTGGCCACTGATGGATCCATCTCCAAGTTGATGTCAGGGACACAGCATCACTGTTACAGGTAGTCTACAAAAGCCAGTTCATAGATGTTGGCCTTTGATGGATCCATCCCCAAGTTGATGTCAGGGACACAACATCGGTGTTACCGGTAGTGTGTGGAAACCAGTTCATAGATGTTGGCTGCTGATGCATCCATCTCCAAGCTGATGTCAGAGACACAGCATCACTGTTACAGGTAGTGTGTGGAAACCAGTTCATAGATGTTGGCGACTGATGCATCCATCTCCAAGCTGATGTCAGAGACACAGCTACACTGTTACAGGTAGTGTGTGGAAACCAGTTCCTTGATGTTGGCCACTGATGGATACACCTCCAAGCCGATGTCAGGGACACAGCATCACTGTTACAGGTAGTGTTCAAAGGCCAGTTCATAGATGTTGGCCACTGATGGATCCATCCCAATGTTGATGACAGAGACACGGCATCGGTATTACAGGTAGTGTGTGGAAACCAGTTCATAGACGTTGGCCACTGATGGATCCATCTCCAAGCTGATGTCAGAGTCACAGCTTCACTGTTACAGGTAGTGTGCGAAAGCCAGTTCATAGAAGTTGGCCACTGATGGATCCACGCCCGAGTTGATGTCAGTGACACGGCATCACTGTTAAAGGTAGTGTGCGAAAACCAGTTCATAGATGTAGGCCACTGATGGATCCATCTCCAAGCTGATGTCAGGGACACAGCATCACTGTTACAGGTAGTGTGTGGAAACCAGTTCATAGATGTTGGCCACTGATTCATCCATCTCCAAGCTGATGTCAGAGACACAGCATCACTGTTACAGGTAGTGTGTGGGAACCAGTTCATAGATAATGGCCACTGATGCATCCATCTCCAAGCTGATGTCAGAGACACAGAATCACTGCTACTGGCAGTGTGTGGAAACCAGTCCATAGATGTTGGCCACTGATGGATCCATCTCCAAGCTGATGTCAGTGAAACAGCATATCTGTTACTGGTAGTGTGCGAAAGCCAGCTCATAGATATTGGTCACTTTTGGATCCTTCTCCAAGTTGATGTCACAGAAACAGCATCTCTGTTACAGGTACTGTGGGAAACCAGTCCATAGATGTTGGCCACTGATGGGTCCAAGTTGATGTCAGACACACAGCCTCGCTGTTACAGGTAGTGTGCGAAAACCAGTTCCTAGATGTTGGCCACTGATGGATCCATCTCCAAGCTGATGTCAGGGGCACAGCATCACTGTTAAAGGGGGTGTGCAAAAGCCAGTTCATAGATGTTGGCCACTGATGGATCCATCCCAAAGTTGATGACAGAGCCACAGCATCGGTATTACAGGTAGTGTGTGGAAACCGGTTCATAGATGTTGGCCACTGATGGATCCATCTCCAAGCTGATGTCAGAGACACAGCATCACTGTTACAGGTAGTGTGCGAAAGCCAGCTCATAGATGTTGGCCACTGATGGATCCACCTCCAAGCTGATGTCAGGGACACAGCATCATTGTTACAGGTAGTGTGCAAAAGCCAGTTCATAGATGTTGGCCACTGATGGATCCATCCCAAAGTTGATGACAGGGACACAGCATCGGTGTTAAAGGTAGTGTGTGGAAACCAGTTCATAGATATTGGCCACTGATGGATCCATCTTCATGCTGATGTCAGAGACACAGCATCACTGTTACAGGTAGTGTGCGAAAGCCAGCTCATAGATGTTGGTCACTTTTGGATCCTTCTCCAAGTTGATGTCCCAGAAACAGCATCTCTGTTACAGGTACCGTGGGAAACCAGTTCATAGGTGTTGGCCACTGATGGGTCCAAGTTGATGTCAGACACACAGCATCACTGTTAGAGGTAGTGTGCAAAAGCCAGTTCATAGATGTTGGCCACTGATGGATCCACCCCCGAGTTGATATCAGGGACACGGCATCACTGTTAAAGGTAGTGTGCGAAATCCAGTTCATAGATGTAGGCCACTGATGGATCCATCTCCAAGCTGATGTCAGGGACACAGCATCACTGTTACAGGTAGTGTGCAAAAGCCAGTTCATAGATAGTGGCCACTGATGGATCCATCCCCAAGTTGATTTCAGGGACACAGCATCGCTGTTACAGTTAGTGTGTGGAAATCAGTTCATAGATGTTGGCCACTGATGGATCCATCTCCAAGTTGATGTCAGGGACACAGCATCACTGTTACAGGTAGTGTACAAAAGCCAGTTTATAGATGTTGGCCTTTGATGGATCCATCCCGAAGTCGATGTCAGGGACACAACATCGCTGTTACCGGTAGTGTGTGGAAACCAGTTCATAGATGCTGGCCACTGATGCATCCATCTCCAAGCTGATGTCAGGGACACAGCATCACTGTTAAAGGTAGTGTGCGAAATCCAGTTCATAGATGTAGGCCACTGATGGATCGATCTCCAAGCTGATGTCAGGGACACAGCATCACTGTTACAGGTAGTGTGCAAAAGCCAGCTCATAGATGTTGGCCACTGTTGCATCCATCCCCAAGTTGATTTCAGGGACACAGCATAGCTGTTACAGGTAGTGTGTGGAAACCAGTTCAAAGCTGTTCGCCACTGATCGATCCATCTCCAAGTTGATGTCAGGGACACAGCATCACTGTTACAGGTAGTGTACAAAAGGCAGTCCATAGATGTTGGCCACTGATGGATCCAGCCCCAAGTTGATGTCAGTGACACATTATCGCTGTTCCAGGTATTGTGCGAAAACAAGTTCATAGATGTTGGCCACTGTTGGATCCAACTCCAAGCTGATGTCAGAGACACAGCATCACTGTTACAGGTAGTGTGTGGCAACCAGTTCATAGATGTTGGCCACTGATGGATCCATCTCCAAGCTGATGTCAGAGACACATTCACTGTTACCGGTAGTGTGTGGAAACCAGTCCATAGATATTGGCCACTGATGGATCCATCTTAAAGCTGATGTCAGAGACACAGCATCACTGTTACAGGTAGTGTGCGAAAGCCAGCTCATAGATGTTGGTCACTTTTGGATCCTTCTCCAAGTTGATGTCACAGAAGCAGCATCTCTGTTACAGGTACTGTGGGAAACCAGTTCACAGATGTTGGCCACTGATGGGTCCAAGTTGATGTCAGACACACAGCATCACTGTTACAGATAGTGTGCAAATGCCAGTTCATAGATGTTGGCCACTGATGGATCCACCCCCGAATTGATATCAGGGACACGGCATCACTGTTAAAGGTAGTGTGCTAAAACCAGTTCACAGATGTAGGCCACTGATGGAGCCATCTCCAAGCTGATGTCAGGGACACAGCATCACTGTTACAGGTAGTGTGCAAAAGCCAGTTCATAGATAGTGGCCACTGATGGATCCATCCCCAAGTTGATTTCAGGGACACAGCATCGCTGTTACAGGTAGTGTCTGGAAACCAGTTCATAGATGTTGGCCACTGATGGATCCATCTCCAAGTTGATGTCAGGGACACAGCATCACTGTTACAGGTAGTCTACAAAAGCCAGTTCATAGATGTTGGCCTTTGATGGATCCATCCCCAAGTTGATGTCAGGGACACAACATCGGTGTTACCGGTAGTGTGTGGAAACCAGTTCATAGATGTTGGCTGCTGATGCATCCATCTCCAAGCTGATGTCAGAGACACAGCATCACTGTTGCAGGTAGTGTGTGGAAACCAGTTCATAGATGTTGGCGACTGATGCATCCATCTCCAAGCTGATGTCAGAGACACAGCTACACTGTTACAGGTAGTGTGTGGAAATCAGTTCCTTGATGTTGGCCACTGATGGATACATCTCCAAGCCGATGTCAGGGACACAGCATCACTGTTACAGGTAGTGTTCAAAGGCCAGTTCATAGATGTTGGCCACTGATGGATCCATCCCAAAGTTGATGACAGAGACACGGCATCGGTATTACAGGTAGTGTGTGGAAACCAGTTCATAGACGTTGGCCACTGATGGATCCATCTCCAAGCTGATGTCAGAGTCACAGCTTCACTGTTACAGGTAGTGTGCGAAAGCCAGTTCATAGAAGTTGGCCACTGATGGATCCACGCCCGAGTTGATGTCAGTGACACGGCATCACTGTTAAAGGTAGTGTGCGAAAACCAGTTCATAGATGTAGGCCACTGATGGATCCATCTCCGAGCTGATGTCAGGGACACAGCATCACTGTTACAGGTAGTGTGTGGAAACCAGTTCATAGATGTTGGCCACTGATTCATCCATCTCCAAGCTGATGTCAGAGACACAGCATCACTGTTACAGGTAGTGTGTGGGAACCAGTTCATAGATAATGGCCACTGATGCATCCATCTCCAAGCTGATGTCAGAGACACAGAATCACTGCTACTGGCAGTGTGTGGAAACCAGTCCATAGATGTTGGCCACTGATGGATCCATCTCCAAGCTGATGTCAGTGAAACAGCATCTCTGTTACTGGTAGTGTGCGAAAGCCAGCTCATAGATATTGGTCACTTTTGGATCCTTCTCCAAGTTGATGTCACAGAAACAGCATCTCTGTTACAGGTACTGTGGGAAACCAGTTCATACATGTTGGCCACTGATGGGTCCAAGTTGATGTCAGACACACAGCCTCGCTGTTACAGGTAGTGTGCAAAAACCAGTTCCTAGATGTTGGCCACTGATGGATCCATCTCCAAGCTGATGTCAGGGACACAGCATCACGGTTACAGGTAGTGTACAAAAGCCAGTTTATAGATGTTGGCCACTGATGGATCTATACCAAGTTGATGTCAGGGACACAACATCGCTGTTACAGGTAGTGTGTGGAAACCAGTTCATAGATGTTGGCCACTGATGCATCCATCTCCAAGCTGATGTCAGAGACACAGCATCACTGTTACAGGTAGTGTGCGAAAGCCAGCTCATAGATATTGGTCACGTTTGGATCCTTCTCCAAGTTGATGTCACAGAAACAGCATCTCTGTTAGAGGGACTGTGGGAAACCAGTCCATATATGTTGGCCACTGATGGGTCCAAGTTGATGTCAGACACACAGCCTCGCTGTTACAGGTAGTGTGCGAAAACCAGTTCCTAGATGTTGGCCACTGATGGATCCATCTCCAAGCTGATGTCAGGGGCACAGCATCACTGTTAAAGGGGGTGTGCAAAAGCCAGTTCATAGATGTTGGCCACTGATGGATCCATCCCAAAGTTGATGACAGAGCCACAGCATCGGTATTACAGGTAGTGTGTGGAAACCGGTTCATAGATGTTGGCCACTGATGGATCCATCTCCAAGCTGATGTCAGAGACACAGCATCACTGTTACAGGTAGTGTGCGAAAGCCAGCTCATAGATGTTGGCCACTGATGGATCCACCTCCAAGCTGATGTCAGGGACACAGCATCATTGTTACAGGTAGTGTGCAAAAGCCAGTTCATAGATGTTGGCCACTGATGGATCCATCCCAAAGTTGATGACAGGGACACAGCATCGGTGTTAAAGGTAGTGTGTGGAAACCAGTTCATAGATGTTGGCCACTGATGGATCCATCTTCAAGCTGATGTCAGAGACACAGCATCACTGTTACAGGTAGTGTGCGAAAGCCAGCTCATAGATGTTGGTCACTTTTGGATCCTTCTCCAAGTTGATGTCACAGAAGCAGCATCTCTGTTACAGGTACTGTGGGAAACCAGTTCACAGATGTTGGCCACTGATGGGTCCAAGTTGATGTCAGACACACAGCATCACTGTTACAGATAGTGTGCAAATGCCAGTTCATAGATGTTGGCCACTGATGGATCCACCCCCGAATTGATATCAGGGACACGGCATCACTGTTGAAGGTAGTGTGCTAAAACCAGTTCACAGATGTAGGCCACTGATGGAGCCATCTCCAAGCTGATGTCAGGGACACAGCATCACTGTTACAGGTAGTGTGCAAAAGCCAGTTCATAGATAGTGGCCACTGATGGATCCATCCCCAAGTTTATTTCAGGGACGCAGCATCGCTGTTACAGGTAGTGTCTGGAAACCAGTTCATCGATGTTGGCCACTGATGGATCCATCTCCAAGTTGATGTCAGGGACACAGCATCACTGTTACAGGTAGTCTACAAAAGCCAGTTCATAGATGTTGGCCTTTGATGGATCCATCCCCAAGTTGATGTCAGGGACACAACATCGGTGTTACCAGTAGTGTGTGGAAACCAGTTCATAGATGTTGGCTGCTGATGCATCCATCTCCAAGCTGATGTCAGAGACACAGCATCACTGTTACAGGTAGTGTGTGGAAACCAGTTCATAGATGTTGGCGACTGATGCATCCATCTCCAAGCTGATGTCAGAGACACAGCTACACTGTTACAGGTAGTGTGTGGAAACCAGTTCCTTGATGTTGGCCACTGATGGATACACCTCCAAGCCGATGTCAGGGACACAGCATCACTGTTACAGGTAGTGTTCAAAGGCCAGTTCATAGATGTTGGCCACTGATGGATCCATCCCAATGTTGATGACAGAGACACGGCATCGGTATTACAGGTAGTGTGTGGAAACCAGTTCATAGACGTTGGCCACTGATGGATCCATCTCCAAGCTGATGTCAGAGTCACAGCTTCACTGTTACAGGTAGTGTGCGAAAGCCAGTTCATAGAAGTTGGCCACTGATGGATCCACGCCCGAGTTGATGTCAGTGACACGGCATCACTGTTAAAGGTAGTGTGCGAAAACCAGTTCATAGATGTAGGCCACTGATGGATCCATCTCCAAGCTGATGTCAGGGACACAGCATCACTGTTACAGGTAGTGTGCAAAAGCCAGTTCATAGATAGTGGCCACTGATGGATCCATCCCCAAGTTGATTTCAGGGACACAGCATCGCTGTTACAGTTAGTGTGTGGAAATCAGTTCATAGATGTTGGCCACTGATGGATCCATCTCCAAGTTGATGTCAGGGACACAGCATCACTGTTACAGGTAGTGTACAAAAGCCAGTTTATAGATGTTGGCCTTTGATGGATCCATCCCGAAGTTGATGTCAGGGACACAACATCGCTGTTACCGGTAGTGTGTGGAAACCAGTTCATAGATGCTGGCCACTGATGCATCCATCTCCAAGCTGATGTCAGGGACACAGCATCACTGTTAAAGGTAGTGTGCGAAATCCAGTTCATAGATGTAGGCCACTGATGGATCGATCTCCAAGCTGATGTCAGGGACACAGCATCACTGTTACAGGTAGTGTGCAAAAGCCAGCTCATAGATGTTGGCCACTGTTGCATCCATCCCCAAGTTGATTTCAGGGACACAGCATAGCTGTTACAGGTAGTGTGTGGAAACGAGTTCAAAGCTGTTCGCCACTGATCGATCCATCTCCAAGTTGATGTCAGGGACACAGTATCACTGTTACAGGTAGTGTACAAAAGGCAGTTCATAGATGTTGGCCACTGATGGATCCAGCCCCAAGTTGATGTCAGTGACACATTATCGCTGTTCCAGGTATTGTGCGAAAACAAGTTCATAGATGTTGGCCACTGTTGGATCCAACTCCAAGCTGATGTCAGAGACACAGCATCACTGTTACAGGTAGTGTGTGGCAACCAGTTCATAGATGTTGGCCACTGATGGATCCATCTCCAAGCTGATGTCAGAGACACATTCACTGTTACCGGTAGTGTGTGGAAACCAGTCCATAGATATTGGCCACTGATGGATCCATCTTAAAGCTGATGTCAGAGACACAGCATAACTGTTACAGGTAGTGTGCGAAAGCCAGCTCATAGATATTGGTCACTATGGATCCTTCTCCAAGTTGATGTCACAGAAACAGCATCTCTGTTACAGATACTGTGGGAAACCAGTTCATAGATGTTGGCCACTGATGGGTCCAAGTTGATGTCAGACACACAACCTCGCTGTTACAGCTAGTGTGCGAAAACCAGTTTCGAGATGTTGGCCACTGATGGATCCATCTCCAAGCTGATGTTAGGGACACAGCATCACTGTTACAGGTAGTGTGCAAAAGCCAGTTCATAGATGTTGGCCACTGATTGATCCATCCCAAAGTTGATGACAGAGACACAGCATCGGTATTACAGGTAGAGTGTGGAAACCACTTCATAGATGTTGACCACTGATGGATCCATCTCCAAGCTGATGTCCGAGACACAGCACCACTGTTACAGGTAGTGTGCGAAAGCCAGCTCATAGATGTTGGCCACTGATGGGTCCATCTCCACGCTGATGTCAGGGACACGGCATCACTGTTACAGGTAGTGTGCAAAAGCCAGTTCATAGATGTTGGCCACTGATGGATCCATCCCAAAGTTGAGGAAAGGGACACAACATCGGTGTTAAAGGTAGTGTGTGTAAACCAGTTAGTAGATGTTGGCCACTGATGGATCCATCTTCAAACTGATGTCAGAGACACAGCATCACTGTTACAGGTAGTGTGCAAAAGCCAGCTCATAGATGTTGGTCACTTTTGGATCTATCTGCAAGTTGATGTCACAGAAGCAGCATCTTTGTTACAGGTACTGTGGGAAACCAGTTCATAGATGTTGGCCACTGATGGGTCCAAGTTGATGTCAGACACACAGCATCACTGTTACAGGTAGTGTGCAAAAGCCAGTTCATAGATGTTGGCCACTGATGGATCCATCCCCGAGTTGATGTCAGGGACACGGCATCACTGTTACCGGTGTTGTGTGAAAACCAGTTCATAGATGTAGGCCACTGATGGATCCATCTCTAAGCTGATTTCAGGGACACAGTATCACAGGTAGTGTGGAAAAGCCAGTTCATAGATAGTGGCCACTGATGGATCCATCCCCAAGTTGATTTCAGGGACACAGCATCGCTGATACAGGTAGTGTGTGGAAACCAGTTCATAGATGTTGGCCACTGATGGTTCCATCTCCAAGTTGATGTCAGGGACACAGCATCACTGTTACAGGTAGTGTACAAAAGCCAGTTCACAGATGTTGGCCACTGACGGATCCATCCCCAAGTTGATGTCAGGGACACAACATCGCTGTTACAGGTAGTGTGTGGAAACCAGTTCATAGATGTTGGCCACTGATGCATCCATCTCCAAGCTGATGTCAGAGACACAGCATCACTGTTACAGGTTGTGTGTGAATACCAGTTCATAGATGTTGGCCACTGATGCATCCATCTCCAAGCTGATGTCAGAGACACAGCATCACTGCTACTGGTAGTGTGTGGAAGCCAGTCCATAGATGTTGGATACTGATGGATCCATCTCCAAGCTGATATCAGAGAAACAGCATCACTGTTACAGGTAGTGTGCGAAAGCCAGCTCATAGAGATTGGTCATTTTTGGATCCTTCTCCAAGTTGATGTCACAGAAACAGCATGTCTGTTACAGGTACTGTAGGAAACCAGTTCATAGATGTTGGCCACTGATGGGTCCAAGTTGATGTCAGACACACAGCCTCGCTGTTACAGGTAGTGTGCGACAGCCAGTTCATAGATGTTGGCCACTGATGGATCCATCTCGAAGCTGATGTCAGGGACACAGCATCACTGTTACAGGTAGTGTGCAAAAGCCAGTTCATAGATGTTGGCCGCTGATGGATCCATCCCAAAGTTGATGACAGGCACACAGCATGTCTCCGCTATATCCTTTCTTTCAGGAGTGCTATTTCTGCAAGGTTCGCAGGAGAGCTTCTGTAAAGTTTGGAAAGTAGGAGACGAGGTACTGGCAGAAGTAAAGCTGTAAGTACCGGGCGTGAGTCGTGCTTGGGTAGCTCAGATGGTAGAGCACTTGCCCGCGAAAGGCAAAGGTCCCGAGTTCGAGTGTCGGTCGGGCACACAGTTTTAATCTGCCAGGAAGTTTCATTTCAGCGCACACTCCGCTGCAGAGTGAAAATCTCATTCCGAAACATCCCTCAGGCTGTGGCTAAGCCATGTCTCCGCTATATCCTTTCTTTCAGGAGTGCTAGTTCTGCAAGGTTCGCAGGAGAGCTTCTGTAAAGTTTGGAAGGTAGGAGTCGAGGTACTGGCAGAAGTAAAGCTGTGAGTACCGGGCGTGAGTCGTGCTTGGGTAGCTCAGATGGTAGAGCACTTGCTCGCGAAAGGCAAAGGTCCCGAGTTCGAGTCTCGGTCTGTCACACAGTTTTAATCTGCCAGGAAGTTTCATTTCAGCGCACACTCCGCTGCAGAGTGAAAATCTCATTCTGGAAACATCCCTCAGGCTGTGGCTAAGCCATGTCTCCGCTATATCCTTTCTTTCAGGAGTGCTAGTTCTGCAAGGTTCGCAGGAGAGCTTCTGTAAAGTTTGGAAGGTAGGAGACGAGATACTGGCAGAAGTAAAGCTGTGAGTACCGGGCGTGAGTCGTGCTTCGGTAGCTCAGACGGTAGAGCACTTGTCCGCGAAAGGCAAAGGTCCCGAGTTCGAGTCTCGGTCGGGCACACAGTTTTAATCTGCCAGGAAGTTTCATTTCAGCGCACACTCCGCTGCAGAGTGAAAATCTCATTCTGGAAACATCCCTCAGGCTGTGGCTAAGCCATGTCTCCGCTATATCCTTTCTTTCAGGAGTGCTAGTTCTGCAAGGTTCGCAGGAGAGCTTCTGTAAAGTTTGGAAGGTAGGAGACGAGGTACTGGCAGAAGTAAAGCTGTGAGTTCCGGGCGTGAGTCGTGCTTGGGTAGCTCAGATGGTAGAGCACTTGCCCGCGAAAGGCAAAGGTCCCGAGTTCGAGTCTCGGTCGGGCACACAGTTTTAATCTGCCAGGAAGTTTCATTTCAGCGCACACTCCGCTGCAGAGTGAAAATCTCATTCAGGAAACAACGAGTTGTGTCAGTTCGCACCACCCTGACCACCCCCCGGGCAGATCGACACCTTGAAAGACGTGCACTTCATTCACCATTCAGTGCTCGTATTTCATATTTCTAATCCAAGCATTCTGGTAATCGGTAAAGTAATAATTCAGGTAATATTAATAATTTATATGGGTTACCTGATTTATTTGACGATTTTTGCAGCTTATCTCACACTGATCTGAGAGAGGAGCTTGGCGCCAGGAATTTTCTTTATTTATCGGCGAGGGCAGCAGTCTTCCTAGCAGCCATGATGGCTTCCCGTTTCCCATCCCTTTTCCGATCGCCATGGCAGCACGTGGTGTCGATTGAAAGTTCAGTAGTGGTCAACGTTTCTCCTGTTCTCAGTTCTCCAACCTGCCTTACCAACCTTGTAAACGCTATTTCTGCTCAATTTTAACGTCGCGAGGTCGCCTCCCTGTGAAATTTCGGCCCTATGATTGGCCGATCAACTGCTGTTTGTGTACGTGAAATCGTGTTGGAAGCTTTCCTGCGAGAATTAGATTAGGAAATGAGACACTTAGTCCGCAGCTCGTGGTCGTGCGGTAGCGTTCTCGCTTCCCACGCCCGGGTTCCCGGGTTCGATTCCCGGCGGGGTCAGGGATTTTCTCTGCCTCGTGATGACTGGGTGTTGTGTGATGTCCTTAGATTAGTTAGGTTTAAGTAGTTCTAAGTTATAGTGGACTGATGACCATCGATGTTAAGTCCCATAGTGCTCAGAGCCATTTGAGACACTTAAAGTAGTAAAGGAGTTTTGCTATTTGGGGAGCAAAATAACTGATGATGGTCGAAGTAGAGAGGATATAAAATGTAGACTGGGAATGGCAAGGAAAGCGTTTCTGAAGAAGAGAAATTTGTTAACATCGAGTATAGATTTAAGAGTCAGGAGGTCGTTTCTGAAAGTATTTATATGGAGTGTAGCCATGTATGGAAGTGAAACGTGGACGATGAATAGTTTGGAAAAGAAGAGAATAGAGGCTTTTGAAATGTGGTGCTACAGAAGAATGCTGAAGATTGTATGGGTTCATCACATAACTAATGAGGAGGTATTGAATAGAATTGTGGAGAAGAGGAGTTTGTGGCACAACTTGACTAGAAGAAAGGACCGGTTGGTAGGACATGTTCTGAGGCATCAAGGGATCACCAATTTAGTATTGTAGGGCAGCGTGGAGGGTAAAAATCGTACAGGAAGACCAAGAGATGAGTACACTAAACAGATTCAGAAGGATGTAGGCTGCAGTACGTACTGGGAGATGAAGCAGCTTGCAGAGGATAGAGCAGCATGGAGAGCTGCATCAAACCAGTCTGAGGACTGAAGACCACAACAACAACAACGAGTATGGTGCGAGAATTGTGCTTCATTTAGCTGTAATTAGACGGACCAAAAGTAAAAAATATCATCACAATTAAAAATTAGGAAAGACCTGCTCAAATGGTTCAAATGGCTGTAAGCACTATGGGACTTAACATCTGAGGTC
Source organism: Schistocerca piceifrons (assembly GCF_021461385.2). Taxonomy (NCBI): domain Eukaryota; kingdom Metazoa; phylum Arthropoda; class Insecta; order Orthoptera; family Acrididae; genus Schistocerca; species Schistocerca piceifrons. Next base: position 47,738,164 of record NC_060147.1, on the reverse strand, counting down.
ATCAACCCCTAGACTTGAACTACTTAAACCTAACTAACCTAAGGACATCACACACATCCATGACCGAGCCAGGATTCGAACCTGCGACCGTAGCAGCCGCGTGGTTCCAGACAGATGCGCCTAGAACAGCTCGTCCACTGCTCATTCTTGTTGCTTTAGTCCATGGGATCTATAATTACATGGTTTATGCATCACTCTTATCGTAGAGTGTTTTTGTGTAATAATCGAATAAATTTCTAACAAAGTATGCAGCAAATTTTATCAAGTAGCCTTTGTGACAGGTGGTATGTATATTTCACATCTCATTAATCATATTTTATTGACAGTATCTTCCTTATAGGCAGTTAAATGAAATTCGTCAAGTGCTTCGGATGTGTCAGTTTTGACATCAGAAACTATCTGATACATAGCAGCTACTGAAATACGAAACACTGACGTAAATGTCTCCAGTTGTTAATAACCAGACTGCAAATGCTGGGTTTTCTTCAGGTTATGTTGGTGATCGGTAATTAATGTCCTGCTTTTAAGTTCCCTTCTCAGTTGCATTGGAAAGTCAGCGAAAAACGTCAACCGACGATCGTGTCAAGTTCTCGAACAATGCTAACGAAAGCGAGCGCTGCAGTTCATTGTTAAAGTGAACTACCTCCAATCTACATCTACGATGCTCATTTCTCCCTGTATAGATCGGCGCCAACAAATTATTTTCGCATTCGGATCAGAAAATTGGAGATTGACATTTCGCTAAAGGGTCTCGCAGCAACGAATAAGCCCTTTGTTTTAATGATTGCCACCCCAACTCACGTAGAAGAATGAGGTGACCAAACTCATGCGTTCCCTCCTAATACAGTGTCGACCTTCCTTTCACCCTCCGTAGTGCTGCAACTCCACGTGCATGGACTCAGCAAGTCGTTCGTTGGAAGTCCCGTGCAGAAATACTGAACCATGCTGGCACTTTAGCTGTCCGTAATTGGAGAAGCGTTCCCGGCGCAGGATTTAGTGCCCGAACTGACCTTTCGATTACGTTCCATAAATATTCGATGGGAATCATGGCGACCGATCTGGGTGACCAAATTATTCGCTGAAGTTGACCATAATGTACTTCAAACTAGTCATGAAGAATTTTGGCCCAGTGACATCCATAAAAGCTGCATCGTTGTTGGCCGGCCCATGTGGCCGAGCGGTTCTAGGCGCTTCAGTCCGGAACCACGCGGCTGCTACGGGTTCGAATCCTGCCTCGGGAATGGATGTGTATGGTGTCCTTAGGTTAGTTGGGTTTAAGAACTCTAGGGAACTGATGACCTCAGATGTTAAGTCCCATAGTGCTTTTAGCCATTTTTTGCATCGTTGTTTGGAACAGGAAGTCCATGAATGGCTGCAAATGGAGTCCAAGTAGCCGAACATAATAATCCTTCCCAATCAATGTTTATTTATTTATTCAAGCATTTATTTTACCTGGCAAGATTAGGGCCTTCAGGCCCTCTCTTACACCTAACCAGGCATACTCACATTGAACGAATTTCAGTTTGTACAGAACATTATGGACATACCACGTGTTATACAGTATTTGTTAAAGAAAAATAGAGATTATAACAGTAGTACAAGGATAATTATAACAATCAAAAACTAATTATAACAATCAAGAATAATAATAATAGTAGTAGTAGTAGTAGTAGTAGTAGTAGTAGTAGTAATGGCTATGTGTATGAAAGTAAACATATTTTTCTTTTATGAATGTCAGTCCTATTGCTAGTTGGAATTTTCTTGTTATGTTCTTGCAGCTTGTGAGTTATTCACATCAAGCAGAGATTTGTGATCCCTTGATGCCTCAGAACATAGAAAGAGGTAGCTATGTTAGAGGAAGAGAAATAGAATGGTAAAATTCGAAGCTATGATGGAGAGGAGAAAGGAAGAGATGAGAGGGACACAACAATGGTGGCTATACCGTCCCTAATATGTAAGTTTTGAGTTCCCTCTTGAATGTTGAGTGGTTCTGGATAAGAAGCAGATCACAGGGGAGCGCGTTCCATAGTCGTATGGCTGAGATGGAGACTGACACGGAGAAAGATTTTGTGTTATGTAAAGGTACAACCAAGATGCTAGACGTATCCGATCTGGTATTGCGGTTGTGGAATGATGATAGGTGTATAATGTGAGAAGATAAGTATTGGGGGCACCAGCGACTAAGTACATATACATCTACATCTACATCCATACTCCGCAAGCCACCTGACGGTGTGTGGCGGAGGGTACCTTGAGTGCCTCTATCGGTTCTCCCTTCTATTCCAGTCTCGTATTGTTCGAGGAAAGAAGGATTGTCGGTATGCCTCTGTGTGGGCTCTAATCTCTCTGATTTTATCCTCATGGTCTCTTCGCGAGATATACGTAGGAGGGAGCAATATACTGCTTGACTCTTCGGTAAATGGAAATGTCGTGTGGCTAGGGCCTCCCGTCGGGTAGACCGTTCGCCTGGTGCAGGTCTTTCGATTCGACGCCACTTCGGCGACCTGCGCGTCGATGGGGATGAAATGATGATGATTAGGACAACACAACACCCAGTCCCTGAGCGGAGAAAATCTCCGACCCAGCCGGGAATCGAACCCGGGCCCTTAGGATTGACAGTCTGTCACGCTGACCACTCAGCTACCGGGGCGGACGACTCTTCGGTGAAGGTATGTTCTCGAAACTTTGACAAAAGCCCGTACCGAGCTACTGAGCGTCTCTCCTGCAGAGTCTTCCACTGGAGTTTATCTATCATCTCCGTAACGCTTTCACGATTACTAAATGATCCTGTAACGAAGCGCGCTGCTCTCCGTTGGATCTTCTCTATATCTTCTATCAACCCTATCTGGTACGGATCCCACACTGCTGAGCAGTATTCAAGCAGTGGGCGAACAAGCGTACTGTAACCTACTTCCTTTGTTTTCGGATTGCATTTCCTTAGGATTCTTCCAATGAATCTCAGTCTGGCATCTGCTTTACCGACGATCAACATTATATGATCATTCCATTTTAAATCACTCCTAATGCGTACTCCCAGATAATTTATGGTATTAACTACTTCCAGTTGCTGCCCTGCTATTTTGTAGCTAAATGATAAAGGATCTATCTTTCTGTGTATTCGCAGCACATTACACTTGTCTACATTGAGATTCAATTGCCATTCCCTGCACCATGCGTCAATTCGCTGCAGATCCTCCTGCATTTCAGTACAATTTTCCATTGTTACAACCTCTCGATACACCACAGCATCATCCGCAAAAAGCCTCAGTGAACTTCCGATGTCATCCACAAGGTCATTTATGTACGAGGCCTGTTCAGAAAGTAAGCTCCGATTGATTGCCAAATTGAAACCACAGTGAACATCAGAAATGTTTTACTTCTAACAATTAGCTACACCTTTCAGCTACTTCTCTACGTAGTCGCCGTTCTGACTTAGACTTTTGTCATAGCGTTGTACCAACTTTTCAATAGCCTCATCATAGAAGGCAGCCGCCAGTGCTTTCCGCCAATTCTCCACGCTGGCCTACACCTCGTTGTCTGTGTCAAAATGTTGTCTTCAAAGACAGCGGTTCATGTGACCAGAGATGAAACTCAGGGGGGAGACAATTGCGGACTGTATTGTGGGTAATCTAACATTTCCATTTGAAAACGATGCAGGAGCATCTTCATTGCCCCTGCAGAATGCGGCTGAGAATTGTCTTGAAGAAGAAACAGCACGACAGTTATGTAATGTTAGCTGCATAGCTTCAGGCGAAATTTCTCACCAGGCCCTCGTACTTGGCGGCAGACACTATTTTCTAGACATCTTTACGCACTCACTGCGAGCTCAGAAATGAGAAGAGCGACGTGATGCTAACTGGGGTTATACTAGAGGCACTACCCAACACATCTGTGCAAAGCTTTATCGGATTTTCATAGTCGTTTCCATTTCGCGACCGATCGGAGTTTATATTTCTGAACGCCCCTCGTATATTGTGAGTAGCAACGGTCCTATGACACTCCCCTGCGGCTCACCTGAAATCACTCTTACTTCGGAAGACTTCTCTCCATTGAGAATGACATGCTGCGTCCTGTTATCTAGGAACTTCTCAATCCAATCACACAATTGGTCTGATAGTCCATATGCTCTTACTTTGTTCATTAAACGACTGTGGGGAACTGTATCAAGCACATCGTGTGGAGATCGCGTACCTTATGTGGGCGTATCCAACCTAGCTGGGAGTATGAAGAACTGATATGATCATACAACCGTATATTGCTCACGTATCTAACGCAAGCATTCACCACTAGCTCGAGGCATCTCGAATTTTCACTATTTGTGCCGTGTTGAACTACATCACAGTAGTAAAGATTAGGCAAGACTAGTGTTTGGACTAATTTTTGTTTAACATGGGTTGGAAATATTTTTCTAAATTTTTGGATTGCATGTAGGGAGGAGAGTGATTTCCGGCATGATGTGACTGTTTGTTCTTCCCAGTTCAGGTCTTCTTGCAAGATTATTCCAAGGTCTTTTACTGTTTTTTGGTATGGAGCGATCACATAGTAATGTTGTGTGTAGAGCAAACCAAAGACTGCGATTCATTGGCAGAACGCTTAGAAGGTGCAACAGGTCTACTAAAGACTCTGCTCACACCACGCTTGTCCGCCCTATTCTGGAGTATTGCTGTGCGGTGTGGGATCCGCATTAGGTGGGACTGACGGATGACATCGAAAAAGTACAAAGAAGGGCAGCTCGTTTTGTATTATCACGAACTAGGGGAGATAGTGACACAGACATGATACGTCAATTGGAGTGGCAATCATTAAAATAAAGGCGTTTTTTGTTGCGACGGGATCTTCTCGCGAAATTTCAATCACCAGTTTTGTCCTACAATTGCGAAAACATTCTGTTGGGACCCACCTACATAGGGAGATATGATCATTACGATAAAATAAGAGAAATCAGGGCTCGCACAGAAAAATGTAAGCGCTCGTTTTTTCCGCACGCCGTTCGAGAGTGTAACGGTAGAGAGACAGCTTGAAGGTGGTTCATTGAACCCTCTGCCACACACTTTATTGTGAAAAGCAGAGTAATCTCGTAGATGTAGATGTAGTACTCCAGAGTGAGAGAACCAAGCGACTTTCAACAATCTACACATAACTTTAAACCGTTACGAAACTTTTAGTTTCTGACACGTCTCACGAAATGATTTTCGGTGTCCACGCAGTAAAACTTCAACATCAGACATGACGTTTTCATTTATTTATCCTTTTGTATTAACTACATTCGGAACACACTTTTCAAAAAATGTCTACGTATATTTAGATGGCGAGACAGACAAGGTTTTGCACAAAATGCAGCGAAAAGCCGGCCGCTGGTGACCGAGCGGTTCTGGCGCTACAGTCTGGACCCGCGCGACCGCTACGGTCGCAGGTTCGAATCCTGCCTCGGGCATGGATCTATGTGTTGTCCTCAGGTTAGTTAGGTTTAAGTAGTTCTAAGTTCTAGGGGACTTATGACCTCAGCAGTTGAGTCCCATAGTGCTCAGAGCCATTTGAACCATTTTTTTGCAGCGAAAACACCCACACTACATTCACTCAATGTTTCGTAATAATAGTATTTAGCGGCTTCCAACACACTTTAAACATAATTTCAAACTTTTCCTCAACTTCTTCTTGCTTCGATGCTTCAAGTCAAATAGTTAACATGCTAACACATTTGTAAGGTAACCATACGTTACCTGTTAAACATACATCTGTAAGCAGCTTATTCTGTGAAACCTTCTTTACTGTAACGTTTTTGCCATTATTATGGATTACTTCCAGCGCCAACGAAGAAAGAAAATCTGCGGACGGAATTAATGTGTAAAGGTTAGCTGATCAGGGAAGTAAATACAAGGTACCAGGAATACACAATAAAAAATAGCAAGAGAAACTGATGAGGAATTCAGGCAGCAGTTTGTTGATAATCGGACACAGATAGTGGTTACCAGACGAACAAAAGTAGTACCGCTGAGATATGGCAAAGCTATGCTGATAAAACCCTTAATCTGCTTCTGAACTAAATGCTGATACGTTTCAGACACAGACTACTTTGTTATTTTTTGCTTATATATATGAATGCAATAGAGGAAATGTACACTACTGGCCATTAAAATTGCTACAACAAGAAGAAATGCAGATGATAAGCGGGTATTCATTGGACAAACATATTATACTAGAACTGACATGTGATTACATTTCCACGCAGTTTGGGTGCATAGATCCTGAGAAATCAGTACCCAGAACAACCACCATTGGCCGTAATAACGGCCTGGATACGCCAGGGCATTGAGTCAAACAGAACTTGGATGGCGTGTACAGGTACTCAACACAATACCACAGTTCATCAAGAGTTGTGACTGGCGTATTGTGACGAGCCAGTTGTTCGGCCACCATTGACCAGACATTTTCAATTGGTGAGAGATCTGGAAAATGTGCTGGCCAGGGCAGCAGTCGAACGTTTTCTGTTTCCAGACAGGCCCGTACAGGACCTGCAACATGCGGTCGTGCATTATCCTGCTGAAATGTAGGGTTTCGCAGGGATCGAATGAAGGGTAGAGCCACGGGTCGTAACACATCTGAACTGTAACGTCCACTGTTCAAGGTGCCGTCAATGCGAACAAGAGGTGACCGAGACGTGTAACTAATGGCAACCCATACCGTCACGCCGGGTGATACGCCATGACAAATACACGCTTCCAATGTGCGTTCACGGCGATGTCGCCAAACAGGGATGCGACCATTATGATGCTGTAAACAGAACCTGGATTCATCCGAAAAAATGATGTTTTGCCATTCGTGCACCCAGGTTCGTCGTTGAGTACACCATCGCAGGCCTTCCTGTCTGTGATGCTGCGTCAAGGGTAAACGCAGCCGTGGTCTCCGAGCTGATAGTCCATGCTGCTGTAAACGTCGTCGAACTGTTCGTGCAGATGGTTGTTGTCTTGCAGACGTCCCCATCTGTTGACTCAGGGATCGAGACGTGGCTGTACGAACCGTTACAGCCATGCTGATAAGATGGCTGTCATCTCGACTGCTAGTGATACGAGGCAGTTCTGATCCAGCACCGCGTTCTGTATTACCCTCCTGAACCCACCCATTCGCCGGCCGGGGTGGCCGTGCGGTTCTAGGCGCTACAGTCTGGAGCCGAGCGACTGCTACGGTCGCAGGTTCGAATCCTGCCTCGGGCATGGACGTGTGTCTTGTCCTTAGGTTAGTTAGGTTCAATTAGTTCTAAGTTCTAGGTGACTGATAACCTCAGATGTGAAGTCGCATAGTGCCTGGAGCCATTTGAACCAGCCTATCGATTCCATATTCTGCTAACAGTCATTGGATCTCGACCAACGCGAGCAGCAATGTCGCGATACGATAAACCGCAATCGCGATAGGCTACAATCCGACCTTTATCAACGTCGGAAACGTGATGGTACGCATTTCTCCTCCTTACACGAGGCATTACAACAACGTTTCACCAGGCAACGCCGGTCAACTGCTGCTTGTGTATGAGAAATCGGTTGGAAACTTTCCTCGTGTCAGCACGTTGTAGGTGTCGCCACCGGCGCCAACCTTGTGTGAATGCTCTGGAAAGCTAAACATTCGCATATCACAGCATCTTCTTCCTGACGGTTAAATTTCGCGTCTGTAGCACGTCATCTTCGTGGTGTAGCAATTTTAATGGCCAGTAGGGTATGAATGCGTGGTGTCTGTTCCTTCAAAGTAACAGAAACCACGCATTCATGTAGCTGGTAAGGCTGGCATAATGAACAGGGACTGCGGATAGGTGCTGCTCGCTGGTAGCATGGATTGCCCGTGTTAGTTCCGACACAGTCCGCAGGAATAATAACGCTCCATCCCGGATGGCGTAATGTTTAGCACACCTGCCTAGTAAGCAGGAGGTCCCGGGTTCGAATCTCAGTCAGGCAACATTTTCGCTCGACTTCGCTGATTCTGCTTAATGTCCCGCTGCAGCTGACAGAAGTGATCTCCCTTCCATTTACATAAAATGCTAGAGTAGCCAAACTAATCTTTGGATACACAACATCGTTGTTACAGGTAGTGTGCAAAAGCCAGTTCATAGATGTTGGCCACTGACGGATCTATCCCCAAGTTGATGTCAGGGACACAGCATCACTGTTACAGGCAGTGTGCGAAAACCAGTTCATAGATGTTGGCCACTGATGGATCCATCTCCTAGTTGATGTCAGAGACACAGCATCGCTGTTACAGGTAGTGTGCGAAAGCCAGCTCATAGATGTTGGCCACTGATGGATCCATCTCCAAGCTGACGTCAGGGACACAGCATCACTGTTACAGGTAGTGTGCAAAAGCCAGTTCATAGATGTTGGCCACTGACGGATCCATCCCCAAGTTGATGTCAGGGACACAGCATTACTGTTACAGGTAGTGCGCGAAAACCAGTTCATAGATGTTGGCCACTGATGGATCCATCTCCTAGTTGATGTCAGAGATACAGCATCGCTGTTACAGGTAGTGTGCGAAAGCCAGCTCATAGATGTTGGCCACTGATGGATCCTTCTCCAAACTGATGTCAGAGAAACAGCATCTCTGTTACAGGTACTGAGGGAAAATCAGTTCATAGATGTTGGCCACTGATGGGTGCAAGTCGATGTCAGAGACACAGCATCACTGTTACAGGCAGTGTGCGAAAACCAGTTCATAGATGTTGGCCACTGATAGATCCATCTCCAAGCCGATGTCAGGGACACAGCATCACTGTGACAGGTAGTGTGCAAAAGCCAGTTCATAGATGTTGGCCACTGATGGATCCATCCCCAAGTTGATGTCTGGGACACAGCATCACTGTTACAGGTAGTGTGTGGAAACCAGTTCATAGATGTTGGCCACTGATGGGTCCATCTCCAAGCTGATGTCAGAGACACAGCATCACTGTTACAGGTAGTGTGTGGAAACCAGTTCATAGATGTTGACCACTGATGGATCCATCTCCAAGCTGATGTCAGAGACACAGCATCACTGTTACAGGTAGTGTGCAAAAGCCAGTTCTTAGATGTTGGCCACTGATGGGTCCATCTCCAAGCTGATGTCAGAGACACAGCATCACTGTTACAGGTAGTGTGTGGAAACCAGTTCATAGATGTTGGCCACTGATGGATCCATCTCCAAGCTGATGTCAGAGACACAGCATCACTGTTACAGGTAGTGTGCAAAAGCCAGTTCATAGATGTTGGCCACTGATGGATCCATGCCCAAGTTGATGTCAGGGACACAGCATCGCTGTTACAGGTAGTGTGTGGAAAGCAGTTCATAGATGTTGGCCTTGATGGACCCATCTCCAAGCTGATGTCAGAGACAGAGCATCACTGTTAGAGGTAGTGTGCGAAAGCCAGTTCATAGATGTTGGCCACTGATGGGTCCATCCCTAAGTTGATGTCATGGACACAGTATCACTGTTACAGGTAGTGTCCAAAAACCAGTTTATAGATGTTGGCCACTGATGAATCGTGTATACAATTGGACCTAACCTCATAGGGTTGGGATTGTTTGGGGAGCAGACCAGACAGCGAGGTGTCACCCGTCTCATCAGATTAGAGAAGGTCTGGGGAAGGAAGTCGGCCGTGCCCTTTCAAAGGAACCATCCTGGCATTTGCCTGGAGCGATTTAGGGAAATCACGGAAAACCCAAATTAGGATGGCTGGACGCGAGATTGAACCGTCGTCCTCCCGAATGCGAGTTCAGTGCGCTAGGCACTGCGCCATCTCGCTCGGTCATCAGTTAAGGCCTGAAGACGGTGCACTGAAGCCCCAAAACTGGTACCCATGTAGGGTGTATCAAAGAACAATCATCCGATAAAAAAAATTAACTATTATTTTATTTGACATATGTCCGTGCACAATTCACTGTTGGAAAGAGCAAACTCTTGTGTTTTACATGGTTCCCGCTAGGTAGCAGCAGCGTGCGCCCACTTCAGTTCTAGTGAAAATGGTGTCGGAACAAAACGTTTCGTGTTCTATGCTTTACAGAGTGCGGATCAGCAATAACAGTTCAGCGTGACTTTCGTACTAGGTATGGTGTGGATCCTCCTACACCACAGAGCATTACATGATGGCACGAACAATTCCGAGAAACTGGTGGTTTGTATAAGGGCGCCGCCCCCGAGTGTCTGACACAGACGTCGGACGCATCCGCCATAGTTTCACAAGGAGTCCGCAGAAATTCGTTCGCCGCGCAGTTCGACAGCTCAACATGGCCCCGATGTCCGTCTGGCGTGTGTTGCGTCGACGTTTACACACGAAACGATACAATATTGAGCTACTTCAGTCTCTTCGTGAAGGTGACAAACAACAACGTTTGGAGTCTTGGCAAGACAGAGGACAGCAGCTTTCTTCCACGCTTGGCGTTTAGAGACGAGGCAACATCCCATTTAAATGGCAAGGTGAACAGTCATAATGTGAAAATATGCAGTACGGAGCAACCACATAAAGTTGTACAAAGTGAGAGGGACGCCACAAAATTTAATATGTTTTGAGCAGTTTCATGTGATAAGGTATACAGTCCATATTTCTTTGCAGAGAACACTGTTACAGGAAGCACATATTTCGATATGCTCGAGAACTTTCTTTACCCACAGTTCAGCTGATTCGAATGGCTTCATTTACCAACAGGATTGGGCAGCGCCACACTGCATCTGGAAGTGCGGGAATTTTTAAATCGAAGGATTACTGAACGATGGCGCAAATGGCTCTGAACACTATGGGACTTAACATCTGAAGTCATCAGTCCCCTAGAACTTAGAACTACTTAAACCTATTGAAGTTTTCCCGGCGTATCGAATATTCCACAAGATTTCGGGATTGCAGCCGGATGTATGATCAGAAGATATATAGTTTGCTGAGTGAGACAACGTACAGGAAGCTCGATAAAGACCCTACTCGGAAAGTAGAAAGGAAAACATCAGAGTTACTAAACTCCTCTTCTCTGCCGCAAGAAGTTGTGAAAAGATTGAGACCTCACCTGTTCCACCGAGGTTATATGGTCTTCCAAAGTTCCATAAGGATAATGTGCCCTTACGCCCCATAGTGAGCAATGTCGGTGCTCCAACATATGATTTATCTAGTCATTTGGCTTCGCTACTGAGACCTTTTGTTGGCAAATGTACGCACCACATTCGCAACTCTGCGGACTTTATCAACAGATTGAGAACACTACAGGTGAAGGATTCGGACTTGTTAGTAAGTTTCGATGTCGTTTCACTCTTCACGAGGGTCCCTCTTTTGGATTCATTGTCACTTATCGGCAATAAGTTTACGGCCAATATAGCGGCGCTGTTTCACCATGCCCCGTCCTCTACTTACTTTCTATTTAATAATGAATATTTTGAGCAACTTGACGGTGTTGCCATGGGTAGTCCTCTGTCCCCTCTGGTGGCAAACTTTTATATGGAAGACTTTGAGGAGAGGGCTCTCGATTCGGCGATGTTGAAACCAACAGTCTTCTGGCGGTACGTGGACGATACCTTTGTAGTGTGGCCTCATGGTGAAGAAGAGCTTTCACGGTTTTTACAACATCTGAATTCCATCCACACAAACATTCAGTTTACGGTGGAAGTTGAAAAGGATGGTTGCCTACCATTTCTGGACGTCATGGTTAAACGCAGGGTGGATGGGTCATTGGGACATTCGGTCTATCGACAACCCACGCATACCGATCTGTACCTGCAGGCGTCAAGCTGTCATCACCCGTCACAAACTATGGGCGTCCTTCGAACGTTGGTGCATAGGGCACATGTCGTGTCTGATAAAGACAGCCTTGCAGACGAATTAGAGCACATGAAATCGGTATTTCAACGTAATGGATATTCTGCACATCAGGTCAGTACTGCTTTAAGGAGGAAAAAACGTGACCACCAACAAGATCAAGAGGATAAGGAGGTGTTTAAGTCCAGAGCATTTCTCCCATATGTCGGGAACATTTCATCGAAAGTAGGCAGAATTTTAAAGAAACATCGTGTGAAAGCAATCTTCCGGCCACCTACAAAGACTCGTGCTCTTCTGGGCTCAGCCAAGGATGACCTGGGATTACGGAAGGCTGGAATTTATAAAATACCTTGCGAGTGTGGGAAAGCCTACATTGGTCAAACCACACGCACAGTACACGACCGCTGCGTTGAACATGAGCGCCACACTCGCCTTTTACAGCCAAGTAAGTCGGCTATAGCCGAACATTGTATTTCCACAGGACATACTATGGATTATTCGGCCACGAAAATCTTGGCCCCATCGAGATCCTTCTCGGATTCAGTTGTGAAGGAATCCGTGGAAATACGTTTAGCGGATAATCTCATTAATCGTGATGGCGGCTTTTTATTGAATAAGGCCTGGGACCCGTTGATTTCTTTAATTTCAACCAAAAGAAAACTTTTTATGGCTTCTGACACGTCGAGCGACAAGTAACTTTAATATTGAAATTTTATTGTTTTGGACACTTCTGCGTGCATGTTTTACTTTTTTCACGCATTCTATTGCGCTCCATAGATGCAGTAATATTGTAGAGGGCCTTGGAATCGACAGGTGGCGCGCATGCTACGGTAACTTGCGCATGCGCGCCTGCGGCACTTTTACGTATAAATAGAGCGACTTGCACTAGCAATCTCCGAATTCAGGTCGAGTTCGCGATGCCGACGAGCGAGGACGACGCGCGCGCGGCCGGGGCAGCCGCCTCGGACGCGCTGGAGTCGGCCGCTGGTCGGTCGGTTGGGCCTGGCCCGCCGGACGCTCCAGCGGCCGCTCCACACAGGACGGATCCCAGGTTGACGACCCAGGCTACGGCACCGGTTCATGACAGGATAGAACGACGATCGACAGGCGCTATTCGACCGCAGAAAACTACACACCACACGACGAAACCATATTCGGACGTCGGCCATACATCACATCACGACGGACGCAGCAATGAAGACGACCGCCAGGACTACGCCAGAAGGCTCGATATATGTCGGGAGGAGGACAAAGAAACGCTGAAGGACATACAACGCCTTATCCGCTATTCACGGGAAACGCAAGAGCAGGAGAACGACACCTGTCTGGCATCTCCATCTGTGGACTCAGATGTCGAATCACAGCACTCCCACCAAACGGTCGACGACGCGGAGATGGCAGCGGCCTTTCCAGCAGACAACGACAACGACTCCCTACACGCAGAGGGGGACTTTACGCTCGTACACAACAAACGGCGCAGAAGCAACGCATTAGCCAAGGACTTAGCCAACCCGGCTAAGAGACGAACGGAGACCATCCCCACAACGAACCGATTCGCCCCACTGACACCTCAAGCTGCGCCTCCATCAACCAACAAACCGCAGGAACAAACTTCTAATGCCGCAGAAGCCGTGGACAGAGACAAGAATGTGCTTCGCAAAGTGCCCCCAGTCACAATTTATTACACAAAGGATTACGTTCACCTCAACGAAACGCTCAACGGACTTCTAGAGGGCAACCTTAAAGCTATATACCAAAAGGACCGCATCAAATACCACTTTGAGTCCTTCGAAGACCAAAGGCGTGCAATAAAATTCTTCACGAACCACAACTTCTCCTATTTTACACATCAAGCACCAGAAGACAGGGAACTGAAAGTAGTTGTCAAACGCCTTCCGGCGGAAGTTACCGAAGAACAACTTCACTATGCCCTCAAGGAAAAAGGCTTCAAAGTGCTACAAGTCTACCAATTTAAGGAACGCGACGAGAAGACGAAACAATTGATACCGCAACCTGTGTACCGAGTCACCCTCCCATCCGGAAAAGACAGTGACAAGGTATATGATGTCAAATACCTGCTCTACACACGAGTGATAATAGAAACCTATAACAGTAAAGAAGGACCAGTCCAGTGCCGACATTGCCAACGTTTCGAGCATACAGCGAACTACTGCAGCATGCCAGCCCTCTGCGTCCGCTGCGGTGGCTCCCATAAATCATCGAATTGTACCCATCCTAGGACGGCGCCCCCAAAGTGCGCCAATTGTGAACAAGAACATCCAGCGACCTTCCGTGGCTGCCCCAAATTTCAAGAACTCCTACGGAAATATACTAGAAGGACACCAAAGAAGTCGACCCCACAACGGCCTATAATTTTTAAGAACTCGGCCATGGCTGCGATTCCGGACACCCAACAACAAGCGGCACCTCTCCCTGTGGAAACAATCGCCTCTCGACCACAACCGGCACCCAGAGTGACTCTACGGCAGACAAGACAACAGCGCACGTACTCCGAAGCACTACATGCCCATCCGCCGACTCCAACACCAGCGGAGACGTCATCTGCCTGGTCGACCACCTTTACACCAGCGTTAACAGATATTCTTCAACTACTCACCGCCCTCCAGCAGAAGCTGACGTCTATCCTCTCGCTTGTAGAAAGCGTACTGACAGCTTTTCAAACACCCTAAATGGATAGACGGCATCACGCGAGGAATCTTAACTTCTGCATTTGGAATGCCAATGGCCTGAAACCGAAGAAAATAGAATTCACGGACTTCTTACATCGCCACAAGATAGACGTAGCATTTGTCTCCGAAACACATCTCCGCGAGTCAACCGACCTGCGCTTGAGGAACATGCACATCTACCGGACGGACAGACGGGACCAACGGGGTGGAGGGACCGCAGTTCTGATCAAAAAATGTATTCGTCACCACCAAGAACGTTTACCTCAACTCCAGACTTTAGAGGCCACGGCAGTAACAATCCACACGACGCTCGGAAACATTACCTGTATTGCGGCTTACCTTAGCCCAAAGAAGCCTCTCCACCCAGAAGATCTTTACTCCGTTACAGAGGGTTACGACAAGATCCTCCTTGGAGGGGATCTTAATAGTAAACATGTTGCCTGGAATTCCCGTAAGACTAACCCAAAAGGACATATGTTGTTTGCACTGGCTGAGAATTTACATGTTTCCGTCCATGGACCACGGGAACCGACGAGGATACCTTACGTCCAGACACAAGACGCTGATGTTCTAGACATCGCCATAATCAAGAACATCAATCCGAATCTCCATCTGCGGACGCTGGATGATCTTTCGTCGGACCACAGACCGGTGTTAGGACTCATAGAGAGGGCTACTTTGCAACTCCCACTGCCGACGACAAGAACTTACGACTGGCAGCAGTTCCAAGCGTACCTCAACAACAATGTGCGACCAACCCAGGTTGTTACTACAAGAGAAGCGATTGATGTGGCAGTCGCAGTACTCACGAAGAAGATTACCAGTGCGAAACAACGAGCACTCACGGAGCACCTGCAACCGGAAGTCAATTATGACGAGTTTCCACCACCACTGCAGGAGCTTAAGACAAGGCGCAATCGCTGTCGGAAACGATGGGTCCGTTACCGTCATCCGGACGATAGACGGGAAACTCACAGACTAACCCGAGAACTCCGGCGGAAGGTTCAGGACTGGAAGCAACACACATGGGAACTCAAAATGGACAACTTTCTATTACGCACCAAAGATGAATGGCGAATAGTTAAAAGTCTCAGACAGCAACAGCCCCCAAAAGGGCAATTCGAGGACCCCATGGCCTCTTGTACGACTCACTGGCGCAGGCGGAGCTGTATGCGGATACATACCAACAACAGATGACTACGCCCCCCCACGGAGGATGGAGATGATGCACTCCACCGTGCAGAGGAGGCCACAGCGGCGGAATGGGAAGCTATTCGGGACGCCCCGACTAACACTATGCCCCGGCTGACAACGCCGGAGGAAATTCGGAGGATTATCAAGTATAGCAAACACACCTCACCTGGAGCAGATAGAATCAGCAATACGGAATTGAAACACCTCCCGAGAAAGCCTGTTGTGCTTCTCACCCGGATAGTGAACAGCTGCCTCAGGATTGGATACTTCCCAGAGGCATGGAAGATTGCCAGAATAGTGCCAATACCAAAACCGGGCAAGGATCTCTCACACCCTGGCAGCTACAGACCCATAAGTTTACTGTCGACGCTGGGAAAGGTACTGGAACGTGTCCTACTTAAACGCCTGCTGGACATCCTTGTGGCACACAACATCATCCGACCGGAGCAGTTCGGCTTCCAGGCGAAGCTATCGGCTGAGTTACAACTACTGCGCATCACGGAATTTATCCAGGACAATTTCAACAAGAAACGACATACTATTGGAGTCTTTCTCGATATAGAGAAGGCTTACGATAAAGTATGGCAACGCAACTTGATCGTCAAGCTCCGACGTACCACTCCCCTACCAGACTGCTATTTAAAACTTCTCGACAAATTTCTTCAGGATCGCAGATTATATGTTCGCATTGATGACAAGAATTCAACAACACGGCCTGTCCTTGAAGGACTTCCACAAGGATCGGTCATCTCTCCACTGCTGTTTAATTTATATATTAACGACCTCCCGACGGTGCCACATGTTACTGCCAGTTTCTATGCCGACGACACAGCGCTCCTGACTGCAGGCACCAGAATGGACCACCTCGTCACACGGATGCAGCGCCAACTAGATTTAGTGGACCACTGGACTCACATGAACAAAATAACGGTCAATGCGGAAAAAACCAAAGTTATTGTTTTCACACGTCGGAGACCCATCGTCAATGACCGCCTGCGGATATCAGACCAGCCACTCCCCTGGGCAACAACTGTAAAATACCTGGGAGTGCATCTAGACGCCAAACTGTTGTATAGTCATCACATTATGGAGAAGAAGACGTCTGGCCTCAAAATGCTGGGAGCTCTCCTCCCCTTTCTGAAGAGCTCATACCTCAGCCAACGCACGAAACTCCAGTTGTACCATGCCACAGTCGAACCATCTATTTTGTATGGATCGACCTCTTGGGGTACTACGTGTGCCACGAACTACAAGCAGTTACAGGTTGTACAAAGCAGATGCCTACGATGGATCACAGGAGCCCAATGGTGGATCCGAAATCAAGACATTCATCGAGCCTTAAGCGAATCTTACCTCTCAGACAAGGTCAAGGAGAAGGCACGAACCTTATTTCGGAAGTTGGACATGATACGTGACAGTACACCACAACTCACCACAGTAGGGGCGGTAGAACCATTACGCAACCACAAATATAAAGTACCGAAGGCGATAGTATTTGAGCCTCCGTAAATGATATCCCTACGTAATTCTCCATAATTTAAGGACATATCGTCCTTTAGCACTTCTACACACATGTTTTCAAACACACACCAAAAGCAGCGAGTTAAAGGACCCTTCTGTGTGCCCAAACTAAAGCTGAAAGAAGAATAAATAAATAAAGAGAAAATTTTTACCCCTTCCATTCCCTACAGAAGTAAAAATCAACGAAGTTGATCAGACTTCAGCACCACCACAAAAAAAAAAAAAAAAAAAAAAAAAAAAATAGCAATCTCCAGTGTCAAACACTCGCCTGAAGACGGCTGTAAGGTTGTCAGCCGAAATATCGTGGAAAGAAGTCGATGAGATCCGGCTGCAATCCCGAAATCTTGTGGAATACTTAGACCTAACTAACCTAAGGACATCACACACACCCATGCCCGAGGCAGGATTCGAACCTGCGACCGCAGCGGTCGTGTGGTTCCAGACTGAAGCGCCTAGAACCGCTCGGCCACATCGGCCGGCTACTGAACGATGGATCGGTTGCGCTGGGCCAAATGGTTCAAAGTTAAATTTTTGGCCTCCAAGGTGACCAGACCTGACTGCATGTGATTACTTCTTGTGGAGCTGTATAAAAGACTCTGTTTATGTGCCTCTGTTACCAACAACAGTGAATGAACTAAGACATAACTGCAGCTGTGGAAGCTGTAACTAAAGACATGCTCGCTGCATTGTGGGAACAATTTGAATACCACACTGACATAATGCCATGCATCTCAAGGAGGCATACTGAACAAACATGAAAAGGTATGGAAAAAAACTTTTTGAGTTTCCCGCTCATAGAAAACAAAATTCATTGTATATATTTATTAGTTTCAGAAATATACAGGGTGGTCCATTGATAGTGACCGGGCCAAATATCTCAACGAAATAAGCCTCAAACGAAAAACTACAAAGAACGAAACTCGTCTAGTTTGAAGGAGGAAACTAGATGGCGCTATGGTTGGCCCGCTAGATGGCGCTGCCATAGGTCAAACGGCTATCAGCTGCGTTTTTCTGAATAGGAACCCCCATTTGTATTACATATTCGCGTAGTACGTAAAGAAATATGAATGTTTTAGTTGGACCACTTTTTTCGCTTTGTGATAGATGGCGCTGTAATAGTCACAAACGTATAAGTACGTGATATCACGTAAAATTCCGCCAGTGCGGACGGTATTTGCTTCGTGATACATTACCCGTGTTAAAATGGACCGTTTACCAATTGCGGAAAGGTCGATATAGTCTTGATGTACGGCTATTGTGATCAAAATGACCAACGGCCGTGTGCTATGTATCCTGTTCGGTATCCTGGACGACATCATCCAAGTGTGCGGACCGTTCGCCGGGTAGTTACGTTATTTAAGGAAACAGGCAGTGTTCAGCCACATGTGAAACGTCAACCACGACCTGCAACAAATGATGATGCCCAAGTAGGTGTTTTAGCTGCTGTCGCGGCTAATCCGCACATCAGTAACAGACAAACTCCGCGAGAATCTGGAATCTCAAAAACGTCGGTGTTGAGAATGCTACATCAACATCGACTGCATCCGTACCATATTTCTATGCACCAGGAATTGCATGGCGACGACTTTGAACGTCGTGTACAGTTCTGGCACTGGACACAAGAGAAATTACAGGACTATGACAGATTTTTTGCACGCGTTCTATTTAGCGACGAAGCGTCGTTCACCAATAGCGGTAACGTAAACCGGCATAATATGCACTATTGGGCAACGGAAAATCCACGATGGCTGCGACAAGTGGAACATCAGCGACCTTGGCGGTTTAATGTATGGTGCAGCATTATGGGAGGAAGGATAATTGGCCCCCATTTTATCGATGGCAATCTAAATGGGGCAGTGTATGCTCATTTCCTACGTAATGTTCTACCGATGTTACTACAAGATGTTTCACTGCATGACAGAATGGCGATGTACTTCCAACATGATGGATGTCCAGCACATAGCTCGCGTGCGGTTCAAGCGGTACTGAATAGCATATTTAATGACAAGTGGATTGGTCGTCCAAGCACCATACCACGGCCCGCACGTTCATCGGATCTGACGTCCCCGGATTTCTTTCTGTGGGGAAAGTTGAAGGATATTTGGTATCGTGATCCACCGTCAACGCCTGACAACATGCGTCAGCGTATTGTCAATGCATGTGCCAACATTACGGAAGGCGAACTACTCGCTGTTTAGAGGAATGTCGTTACACGTATTGCCAAATGCATTGAGGTTGACGGACATCATTTTGAGCATTTATTACATTAATGCAGTATTTACAGGTAATCACGCTGTAACAGCATGCGTTCTCAGAAATGGTAAGTTCACAAAGGTACATGAATCACATTGGAACAACCGAAATAAAATGTTGAAACGTACCTACGATCTGTATTTTAATTTAAAAAACCTACCTGTTACCAACTGTTCGTCTAAAATTGTGAGCCATATGTTTGTGACTATTACAGCGCCATCTATCACAAAGCGAAAAAAGTGGTCCAGCTAAACCATTCATATTTCTTTACGTACTACACGAATATGTAATAAGAAATGGGGGTTCCTATTTTAAAAAACGCAGCTGATATCCGTTTGACCTATGGCAGCGCCATCTAGCGGGCCAACCATAGCGCCATCTGGTTTCCCCTTCAAGCTAGACAAGTTTCGTCCTTTGTAGTTTTTTCGTTTGACACTTATTTCGTGAGATATTTGGCCCGGTCATGATCAATGGACCACCCTATATACTCGCCAAATCAGAAGATTCTTTTTGATACATCCTGTATAATAAATAACCTCTTAAGGACGGCTGTAGGTTTTCCATTTCATTGCATAAGTGAATGGCCAAAGTCCATCAAACGTCAAATCAGAAGGATGGACAAACAAAAACTTATTCCCTAATGTCTTGAGAGTTGTCTTACTATCCGGTCACTTATTCCTGTCAGTGTTTTCCATATATTCCTTTCCTTGCCAATTCTGCGAAGAACCTTCTCATTGCATACCTTATGAATCCACCTAATTTCCCACATCCTACTGTAGCACCGCATTTCAAATGCTTCGATTCTCTTCTGTTCCGGTTTTCCCACAGTCCATGTTTCACTGCCATACAATGCTGTACTCCAGACGTACATTCTCAGAACTTTCATCCTCAAATTAAGGCCGATATTTAATATTATTAGACTTCTCTTGGCCAGGAATGCCCTGTTTGCCACTGCTAGTCTGCTTTTGATCTCCTTGCTCCGTTATCTAAAACTGGTCCCCATATCATCCTCATTACTCTTCCTTCAAGTATTAATACACTCCAGGAAATGGAAAAAAGAACACATTGACACCGGTGTGTCAGACCCACCATACTTGCTCCGGACACTGCGAGAGGGCTGTACAAGCAATGATCACACGCACGGCACAGCGGACACACCAGGAACCGCGGTGTTGGCCGTCGAATGGCGCTAGCTGCGCAGCATTTGTGCACCGCCGCCGTCAGTGTCAGCCAGTTTGCCGTGGCATACGGAGCTCCATCGCAGTCTTTAACACTGGTAGCATGCCGCGACAGCGTAGACGTGAACCGTATGTGCAGTTGATGGATTTTGAGCGAGGGCGTATAGTGAGCATGCGGGAGGCCGGGTGGACGTACCGCCGAATTGCTCAACACCTGGGGCGTGAGGTCTCCACAGTACATCGATGTTGTCGCCAGTGGTCGGCGGAAGGTGCACGTGCCCGTCGACCTGGGACCGGACCGCAGCGACGCATGGATGCACGCCAAGACCGTAGGATCCTACGCAGTGCCGTAGGGGACCGCTCCGCCACTTTCCAGCAAATTAGGGACACTGTTGCTCCTGGGGTATCGGCGAGGACCATTCGCAACCGTCTCCATGAAGCTGGGCTACGGTCCCGCACACCGTTAGGCCGTCTTCCGCTCACGCCCCAACATCGTGCAGCCCGCCTCCAGTGGTGTCGCGACAGGCGTGAATGGAGGGACGAATGGAGACGTGTCGTCTTCAGCGATGAGAGTCGCTTCTGCCTTGGTGCCAATGATGGTCGTATGCGTGTTTGGCGCCGTGCAGGTGAGCGCCACAATCAGGACTGCATACGACCGAGGCACACAGGGCCAACACCCGGCATCATGGTGTGGGGAGCGATCTCCTACACTGGCCGTACACCACTGGTGATCGTCGAGGGGACACTGAATAGTGCACGGTACATCCAAACCGTCATAGAACCCATCATTCTACCATTCCTAGACCGGCAAGGGAACTTGCTGTTCCATCAGGACAATGCACGTCCGCATGTATCCCGTCCAGCACGAACGCTGGTCCAACTGAGGCGCCAGGTGGAAATGGCATGGCAAGCCGTTCCACAGGACTACATCCAGCATCTCTACGATCGTCTCCATGGGAGAATAGCAGCCTGCATTGCTGCGAAAGGTGGATATACACTGTACTAGTGCCGACATTGTGCATGCTCTGTTGCCTGTGTCTATGTGCCTGTGGGTCTGTCAGTGTGATCATGTGATGTATCTGACCCCAGGAATGTGTCAATAAAGTTTCCCCTTCCTGGGACAATGAATTCACGGTGTTCTTATTTCAATTTCCAGGAGTGTAGTTTTCCTCTACTCGCAAAGTCATGCTCCATGTTTCTGAACCGTACATTACTGCTGGAGATATCACTGTGTCGTAGATTTTCATCTGAGATCGATTTAGAGCCGAGCGTCTCTCTGAGGGAATGGATGCCTTTCATCCCCATTGCTGTTCTTTCCTTGATGTCCATTTTTATGTTGTTGTCCGTGGTAAACCAAGATCCCAAGTATTTGAACTGGTGTACTCTCTTGAATCTCTTGCCATCTATATCAAGAAATTCTTCCTGATCTTGTCTTCTTCCTAATTGCATGAACCCTGTTTTGTCTTGATTCACATTGAGCCCTACCTTCTGCGCATAATTGTCTATTTTCTGGTGCACCCCTGTTGCCTACACTCTTTTATTAATTTCTCTAAGATGACATTGAACAGAACACATGAGAGAGCATCCCCTTGTCTGAGGCCTGTCTCAAACTCGAATGTTTCTGATGCCACTCCTTGGAAACGTACAGCTGCCTTTGACCCTTCCATACAAGCTTGCACCATTCTCACTATCTTCTCAGGGATTCTGAAGTCACGCATTGCATTCTATTAGGCTATTCTTGTGGGTGCTGTCATACACGTTGAAAATAGGCTGAAGATATATTTATCATAGTCGCAGCGTTTTCCAAACAATTGTCTAAGTGTGAAAATGTGATCTATTGTGAATCAGTTTGATCGAAAGCCAACTTGGTACTCCTGTATGTTGTTCTTTATGAATTGTTGCAATTTTCAGAAGATGATGACGGACAGCACCCTATACGTTACATTCAACAAGCTGATTCCTCAGTAGTTACTGCATTCCATTTTGCTTCTGTTCTTGTATATTGGGCATATTATTGCCAATTTCTATTCTTCTGGCAGTCTCTCCTTCTCCCATATCAACTGGATCAGTTTATATATGTCTAAGCTCTCACCTCCTTCCTTCATTAGTTCTGATGTTACTCTGTCCTCCCCTGGGGCTTTGTTGTTTCTGAGTCCTTCGATTACGATCTTCACATCTTCTTCACTAACTTCCCATTCTTCTTCATCTTTTCTTTTCTCCATAGTGTTTGCAGGTAATATCTCATGCACAGTATGTGCTCCAATTTTTGTAATGACTTGTCAATACAAACCAGCTTCCCATGAGCCATGACTTATTGCCCATACCCATAGTATTAATTTTATGTAGGCTTAATCAAAGGCAACTGGTTTCAGAAACGTACCATTTTAGGAGGAGGAGGTGATTAGTGTTTAACGTCCCGTCGACAACGAGGTCGTTAGAGACGGAGCGCAAGCTCGTGTTAGGGAAGGACGGGGAAGGAAGTTGGCCGTGCCCTTTCAAAGGAACCATCCTGGCATTTGCCTGAAAATATTTAGGGAAATCACGGAAAACCTAAATCAGGATGGCCGGAGGTGGGATTGAACCGTCGTCCTCCCGAATGCGAGTCCAGTGTGCTAACCACTGTGCCATCCATTTTAGGACTGTCAACCTTATTTCTTTGTATAATTGAAGTTTCATTTAACTGCAGTTTCTTTAATAACAAATTCAACTCTTCAAATGGTATTTGTAATTATGAACGTTTCCATTTATTAGGACAGTATGCACTTGTGGAAAAGTGCACATCTAATCTTCACATTTCAGTTTACTTTCTTTGGGCTATATGCTTTTCTGATAAGTAGGAGATCTTAGCCATAGTCACTATCAACATAAACTGAAAATTGTGTGTGTTTTACGAGGTTACTCAATATTGAGCCTTTACCATTCAACAGCTGTCAAAGCTCCATTCTACATGGTTACACAAACTAGGCTGTGGGAAATATCTTGAAGTACAATTTTCCCAGAACACAGAGTAAAGGTTGTCTAATGGCTGTACAAATACACCTCCATTCCCTTGGCCACTGTCAATGATTTCATTACAGTAACCAAGATGTTAGTCAATAATCCAGTATTCTGATGACATGGAGAGATGTAAACCAGTGCGTCCAATGTATTTTTCTCTGTCATGATTTGCTCCAACAGTTTGAATTATCTTTTAAAGATTGAGTGAACCAAAAATGGCTAAACGTTTTAGGAGTATTTTTATGACTTTTAAATCATAAATGCCTGAACAATGAAGCTCAATTTAGACATGCATTTTAGGAAGAAACACCCATCTAAATCAACGATAATTGTTAAAACCAAATCTAAGGAGATAAGTGATTTCTCGGTGCTCTATTTCTTGAATTATCAAGAACTACTGTTCTTGTGAAAATACTGCCACTGTTTGAGTAATGATTTAATAATACTGACATGAGTATTATTGAAACATTGGGCACTGGTGTGAGAAATTCAAAACAATTAACATCAACAACTGAATCCATCTCCCACAAACTTTTACACCTTATTCTGCAGGAAGTACCCCTGAACTTCAGTCTTTGTTGAGAACAGCAAGACAGCTTCCCCTTCTGCACAACAGCAAGAATTAGTACAGTTATTTCTCAAAGTTTTGCAACAGTAAGGTATACAGGGCACACTGCTACCTTAGAACTGTTTAGAATAATCTGAACTATAGATCGTGTTCAGCACACGAAGTATACATGAATAACCTGCACATTTTTCCTGAATTCAAAGACAAAAACTGAGGT
Source organism: Schistocerca piceifrons (assembly GCF_021461385.2). Taxonomy (NCBI): domain Eukaryota; kingdom Metazoa; phylum Arthropoda; class Insecta; order Orthoptera; family Acrididae; genus Schistocerca; species Schistocerca piceifrons. The sequence continues at coordinate 47,713,790 of NC_060147.1, read as the reverse complement.
GTGTGGAGACATTTTTAATAAGATTGGTACTGCTCCACCAACAACAGATCCTGTTATCCTGTAGCATTGCAGCATGAGTCTGACATGTCAGGTGCTCATTAAAAGTGACAACAAGAACATTGGAAATTGTGGGAATAAAGTAAAATGTGAGTGAGGATTGTATTTGTGACCGTCGAAAAGAAAAGCAAATCCAGATGCTTGGGGGAGAAGGGGGGAGAAGAGAGAGAGGGAGGGAGGGAGGGGGAGGGAGAGAGAGAGAGAGAGAGAGAGAGAGAGAGAGAGAGAGAGAGAGAGAGAGAGAGAGAGAGAGAGAGAGAAAGAGAGTGAGAAGAACTAGGCATTACTGGTGTCAAAACTAGCCAGGGTGGGCTACCAAGATTTTTCAATTGAAATTGATGATAGAAGCTGATGGAACGAATTGATTCGTGCCACAGCTGAGACTAACCTGGGTCTCCTGGTTACTAGGCATATGTGCTAACCATTACTTCAATGTACCAGTATGTTGAACATAGCTCCATAGACTACACTAGTCCAGTACCCTTCCTAACACAAAGTTATATTTACAGCTTCAGTCCAGGAGACCAGGGTTCGAGTCCCAGTCATGGCACAAATCTTAATTCATTTCTTCAGCTTCCACAATTATTGAAGATAAAGTTGAAAGTCATGTAATAAATCTTAATACCATTAGATAAACGAAATGATTGGCACCCTCCCCCAAATCAACCATCCAACCAAACACCGAGGTCATCAGTCCCATCGGATTAGGAAAGGAAGTCAGCTGTACCCTTTCAAAGGAACCATCCCAGCATTTGCCTGAAGGAGTGTAGGCAAATCACAGAAAACTAAATCAGGATGGCTGGACGTGGGTTTGAACTGTTGCTCTCTCGAATGCGAGACCAGCGTGCTAACCACTGCCCCACCTTGCTTGATCAATGAAATAGATTAGATTTCTGGAGGGAAACCGTCACTTTATGGCTTTCCAATGATGAGTAAAAGTGACTTTTCATCATGACATGATAAATTAGCACTGTGAACATTCCTATACATTATTGCAAATTGGTAAAAGGTCAAATGCGAATGTATTCTGAGTTGCCACTCTACAACACTGAACAGGAAAGTGAAATCCAGCATAATGATATGAAAAGGTTGCAATGAGAAGCAAAGATGTACACTGATGTGTGTTCACGATAAAGGATGACAGCCAAAAACAGTTGCAGGATAAAAATTTATTAAAATTTCTTGACCAAGGTTTCGGTACATATAAATATACCTTCATCAGAAGTAAAAAATCCTGAACAGGAAGACACTTTCATTAGAAAAGCCATAGTATCGGAAGTGAGAAACAAAAGCTTATGTAACAGTGAAATTACCAAAGTAATACAGGCACAAAATCTTTAGTTACTTACTGAAATTACATCATGTAATGGAGATTAATAAAACAATTGTGCCAAAGGCGTCGTCAATAATTTCACCGCCTATGTTACACGAGATTCTCGCGCATTACACTAGTGCCCTCTCTCATCAGATGTTCCATAGCGCAAGTTTTATCTGTTTGACACTAGGACACAGGTAAATTGGTTCTATATTTTCTATTTTACATAAATGTTTTTAAATGGCCTGATACGTTTTATTTATTATGACAGAAAGTTTGAATTAACACAACTTTTAATAATTTTTGATACGCTTATGTATGTATTCATGGATTTTAATATGCGCAGTGTCTGGCACATACAAGTGCCCTCTCTCGGCGAAACCATCTGCCCTAGTGCTTTCACACTCTTGTCTCGATAGTTCATAGGCGAGGTAATGGTGCTAAATTGTTCGCTTTGGTGCTGTGCCCATAGTCATGTTGTACTAATGGAGAAGATGTCTCAATTATTGACGACGCCATTGGCACAATTGTTTTATTAATCTCCATTACATGATGTAATTTCAGTAAGTAACTAAAGATTTTGTGCCTGTATTCCTTTGGTAATTTCACTGTTACATAAGCTTTTGTTTCTCACTTCCGATGGTATGGCTTTTCTAATGAAAGTGTCTTCCTGTTCAGGATTTTTTACTTCTGATGAAGGTATATTTATATGTACCGAAACCTTGGTCAAGAAATTTTAATAAATTTTTATCCTGCAACTGTGTTTGGCTGTCATCCTTTATCGTGAAGAATTTCAACAGTTGCTGTTGCAGCCATGTTTAAAATTTTGACTGATGTGTGTAACTGGTTATGGATCTAACCTACCACCTTCCATGATATTTTAAAGAAAAACGACTCTCAAAATTTCAGTGAAAGGCATATTGATGAGAGCAAATCTGAAAGAGTGGATGGACAACGACTGTTTGACAGTGTAACCCACATTTGGCAGCATCAGCCAGGTGTTCCTCAATTTATGGAACATGTTGGTCCTGGACAGTTTCCACAGACTTTGAACTGAGAAAGTCCGAGATAAATTATGGAAAGTGAAAACTGACTCAATATTCCCAGATGGCTAACATCTGTCTGGCAACCACTACAGGTGCATAGTAATCTGTCAAAGCTGCAGTTAAAAAGCAATATGCATAATGTATGGCAGATGAAAACATCTAGTTCACAGTGAGTGGAAAATCAAACTCCTGGATCTGTGAGTGGATGAAATGTGCCTGGGACTCCATATTCCATGAGCACTGGTGGAAAAATTCTTAAAATTTATCACACATTAACTAGATGGTACTGAGAACTATGCTCTATGGGAAGATGTTGACTATGATTATTCCACTAGTTATTATGAATAGAATCATGTTGGAATGATTTTTTTAAATAAAACAAATTAAAGCTAATATCTCTTTGCTCCCTTAAAATTAGGGGTCAGATTTGATGGCATATTATGTGAATAAACACTACTTCTAATTTCATATAGTGCTGGCCCACATAAGCTGCACTTTCACCCCAAAATTTGTCCAAAAAGAGTTTCTTGTCTTTGTGTTTCTGGTATGCAAACTGGTCCTCATTTCTTAGAATTGGAGTAACAATGCTAACAGTACCTGGAAACTGTAGATGATGTAGAGATGGAATCATCTTTGACATTTCATTTCAATACTGACTAATGTAATCAGTCAGATATTTCACATGACACCTTTTCTGCAACTAGATTAGATTAGATTAGATTTACTTTCATTCCAATTGATCCGTAGTGAGGAGGTCCTCCAGGATGTGGAACATGTCAGGTGGTTAAATTTTGCTTTAAACAGTAGGTGGCAAGACCAGAAGAAATTGAATGAACCATTAAATTCAACATAGTTATGCAAGTTTCAAAGTTGTAGTTATTTGTTATGTGAAGATTACATCTAATACAGAAGTTGACAGTATGATTTTGACAAATTCAGTGTGTTCAGTGTTGGATATTACTCAACTGTGGACAGCAGTTTCATCATTGAAATACAACAAGAGGGAGAAAAATTTGGAAAGTTCTTTAACTTCAAGCTATGATTTTGTTTGCATATGCTAGGAGACAAGATACTTATTTCTTGACAAACTAATCAAGCCTTCACAATTGTCTGGGCATATCACAGACATAATGCCATGGAAGTATTGGTTAACACTCAAGACTTTGCATAACTGATTAATTAACTCTCAATATTTGGGGCTGTCAAATTTTAATAACAGACTGTTCACTTAACCCAAATTCAACATGAAGTCACCATATAAACCAGATTAATGACAAATCAACTTTCAGTCTTTTGGGAGATTCTGAGCAATACCACAATGGACTGTGAAGAGACAAGTATCTGATGAAGTTTATGTGGAAAGCCAGTGACTACTGTAATGATAGTTACTTTAGGGGAAGGAAAGCAATCCCTTATGTTATAAGGGAGCATATAACAATTCTTTAAGATAATTTCGCTAAGAGGGAGAAAAACGAAGCAAAAGACAGGGCGACAACATAGTAATAGACTGGCTAGCAACTGTTTGCTACAGTGCTCAGTAAGAGTGTGATGTCTGTCCAAGTACAAATACCTTGGCCTAAGACTTCAGTCCTGCAGATATTCAGATTTATTGTAGCCAAGCTAGTTTAACATCTCCATAAACACTCCAAGTGACTTTTACAAATGGATCAAGCATATGCTTCATCTCACAAGGCTAAAAACTATCAGCCAGCTTATGTACGAAGTGTGGAGGTATTTAACCTTTCCTGCATAAAACTATGAAGTGCAGGGTTCTATCGAGTGAAGATGTGGGGAACACTTCCTTGATGGGACAGTGACTATTAAATTGTACATGAAAGTTTTGGAACATGATTTCATCCACATTATCCAAAGTGACCCTGATTTGAACAATATGGGGTTCATGCATGGTGGAGCTTGACCTCACTGAAGCAGGAGAGAGTTTGATGTCCTGGAGGAGCACTTTTAGGGCCGCATTCTGGCTCTGTGGTACCCAGAGGTCACTGGCATGGATCTCAGTTGGTTGCCATCTTCTCCAGATCAGAACACCTTTGACTCTTTTTTTTTTGTGGGGCTGTATTAAAGACAAGGTGTACAGCAGTAACCCCAAAACCATAGCTAAGCTGAAAACAGCCATTCAGGATGTCATTGACAGCATCAGTGTTCTGACACTTCAGTGGGTCATGCAGAGTTTCACTGTTTCTTTGCACACTATCATCACCAATGATGGCAGGCATGTCAAACATATTATAACATAAATATGAATATCTGTAGTGATGTGCATGCCATAGTTTGTAACTAATTTATGTTACTTTTCCATGTAGTTCAATAATTGTCACCCTTTACATTCAGTTCCTACCAGCACCAAAAACTTTGTGTCTTCACAATAATGTGAGGATGTGATGAAGCTATATTTTTTCTATGAGTGTTCATTTACACAAGTTATGTAACAGCAAATTTTTTGTTTTGTATATTCACATGGTACTTGTCTTTCAGATGTGGTAGGAATGAATTTGTTAGAAGTCTAAGGTAGGTCAAACTGGTAATCTGATGTACTCGGCAAAGTTACTGGGTGATTATAAAGTATAGGTCCAGTGTGGGGTGTAACTACCATATGCTACAAAAGTTGGTAGATGCACTAATGTGTTCATGTGGAACCAGTTTTCATTTGAGAAAGTTTCAATTTTGACCACCAGTGTGGCACTACAGCATCTTGGCATCTCTTGTGCTCCTACAGAACAAATAGTGCAAGTGGTGGTTCTCTCCTATTTGACTTTCTACTTACATTACATCCCTAATCCACTAATTGTGAAAATCTTGCTGTGATCTTTCATACATTCACTCTACCAGATTTGCACCTGCTGGTCAAAAATTTAATGTTCTTCCAGCATAAATCTGTTCCACATGAACATTAAATTATCTACCAACTTCACTGCCATAAGACAATTGCAGCTCACACTGAACCTCTGTGTAGCTGAAAATTAATTATAAGCACCAAATATATTAAATGTCTTTTCTAAAATTTGATCCTAAAGATGTCAACAATGGCCACTCACTGTCCAAACTTTGAACCTGCAAATTTGAGACTCACCCCTTTTGTTTCAGTAAATAATCAGGCTGTTATACCATATATTTTTGTTTGGCAAGCATAATATCAAGAACTGTACATTACCATAACAGACATCAAAATTACATTTTTGGTGACAAAGATGTAGATAAAATTTGGAAGTAGTTTACAATACATTTCATTCATTTGCATTCAAAAGACAGAGGTCTCAAGTTTATGTCTCACTCCAGAGTGCAGTTAATCTGCTAGAAAGTTTCAGTGCCCTTGTCTGATTAACAGGACTTTTGTAGCTGGACAATAAACACTAGAAGGAATAGAATTGATGTAGATGAGTACAGAGAACTAACAGTCTTTACACTATCAGACCAACAGTTTGTGATGGAGAGGACCAGAAGTGGAAAACAAGAACATACAGAATGAATTTCAAAAGTACGGAGGGAATAAAATCAAACCGGAAGGTTTTGATTAGACTATCACTGCAAGGTAAATTGTTTGAACAAGTAAAAATCTCAGGTACTTAACAAGTTAGGTGGGAAAAAATTAGCTTTTTATAACATCTAAGGTCCATTGACCGTGCAGTACATAACTTTTTCAAATGTGATTATGAAAACTTCTGGAAGTGAAATGAACTGAATTATGAACAAGAAAATACCCTCAATAATAAGAGGAAATTGTGTGAAGAATGAGGGATAATTTCAGGTTGGATATGTACAAAGTCACTGACAGCAAAATCTCACCGAAGAAATCAAAATGCGTACTTTATAGAAGTAAGAGAGGTTATCAGTTTGCAAGATGTAGCCCTGGTCACATAGTTGCCGTGTGTGTTCCTCCATTTCTGGGAGCATATGTTGTACATCTTGCACCCGTCAATGTCTGAAAAATTTCAGAACATCTGCATCATTTTGGTGATCATACATACCAATAAATATTTTATAATCTGTTTTCCTCTTGAGAGGCTTCACAAAATCTTTGTTAGTCAAAATTTTTCTGTTACTTTGGCTTTCGAGGGTACTAAACTTTGGCTGTTAAGCCATGAACTAGTTTTAGACTTGGGAGAGGGTGGTGAACAGCATTTATGAAGTAGTGTAACCTGCATTTTATGAATGGTAAATTCATGATTAGCATCTAATAAGGTTTCACACATTGACAGTAGGGGTTGTGATTAGTTTTGGATTAGAATGTCTTTGCCAGTAATACATAGGTTTCAATCAATTTTTTAAGTTAAGACTAAACTGTTTCAGAGCTATGACTATTTCTAATGATTACATGGAGGTCATTATATTTGCCTCACTCCCAACACCTAGCAGTCAATGAATGGCAGTTTTATGAAATGAGTTGCACATGGGGCTAATAAACAAATTAACTATTACCAATGTATGATAATCTTACAATAATTAAGACTCATTAGTTAAATATCAAGAATGGAAGTTAAACATGCATATAATTCAACACCAAGGAACAGGAGGACAAGTAGTTAGCCATTACCTTGAAGACACTGTTCCAGAATTTGCCTGGAGTGATTCTTTGGAGGCCATAAGGATGAATAAGCAGGGTGAGTCATACTTTGAATTCTGAGGCAATTTTCTTAAATCTGTTTTTTGGTTTGCATTTCAACATTATATAATTTGGAAAGTGATGAATAATGTATGATTGTTTCCAATTGTATCAAAAATTGTTCTGACACTTTATACAAGACAAACCTCGTTCTGGCTGAAGACTTCAGGAACATGCTGCCACATTTACTTAGTATCTTAATTGAACCATATAATTAGTCTTCTGCATGTTTCTACTTATGAATTTATCATTTGAGGAAGCATTAAGCATCTTTCTGTTTCCATTAAGTGAAATTACTCAGTGGCATATTTGTTGTTTTTACTTTTTAGCATACACTGCACTAAGGATACCATACTCTTTTCACAAATCTTTTCAAATATCTTGTATGATTAAAACCTGAAGCAGAAGTCACCCAAAAAGTATATTTCTCAAAGATGGAGGTGTATCTCAAATGGCTAAGAAAAAAATAAAATGTAGTCACAAAATAATATTCCAAGCATAAAAATATCTCTAACACATAAGTTAGACAGTTTGAAATGGAAAACACACATTACCTGTGCAGTACTTTTCATTTACCAAGTTGAAGCCCATCAAGCAGACACAGACAGATCCACTGGATGTTTGGAGGGCATCTGAAGCTGTAGTTCTGGTAGGGATATAGAGTTTTGCCTGAAACATTTTACACTGCCACTGAACTGTTAAACAAAAGTAGCACAGTCAATATTTTCACTATGTGTCAGTTTACTTTTCAGGCACAAGAGACCTCCATCTAAACCATTCAAACAGTGTGGGGTTCTGTCACATACTTTGGCAACTTGACATATTTCAACTTGTCATGGCAACTGAATGAGTTGCCTGATGTGCAGCCTTCAGTAACATCTTTCAGCTTACCTGGAGATTAACATTTGTCAGTTTTATGAGATGTCATTTGATTACAGGAAATGAATCTTTGCAGTCACTACGATCTAAACAGTACCATTAGCTATTTGGCTACCAAGCCTGAGCATAATTCTGTTCACAATATTGTCTTCTAAAGATTGCCCATTTTATCAGACCACAATGCGTCATGAAGTCCTACCCATAAATCATTAAAATAGGATTGGTTTCATATGAGAACAGTCTGTGACATCTCATTAGAACTCTCTTGGTAGGTCTTGCCACCTGGTATGAGTATAGACTTACATAGAAGTAGTAGCAAACATAAAAGCTGCTATCATGACCAACTGAGCCAGTGTCCTTTAGAGATTTGTGCATGTAACTGGTTTCTATACTTTTATAGTACTGCTAAAATTTTGTCACATGTGTTAATGAAGGAATTTTGGAAACATCAGTGATTGTTAATGGAATGAGAAATATTCTAATTGGAATAGAAATTTTTGAAGGATTATTCTAGAAAGATACAGCACTAGCTCAAGGAATTTTTCCTTCTTCAACTATCAGCAGTATGTTTATGGGACACCACTCTCTTGATAAAATTTTTGCAACTGAGATGATGATGCATGTAACACATGTGAAAAAATTGTCTGGAGGAAATGAAACATTATTATGAGAAACAAGCAGGAAAAAACAGGCTGGTGTTTTCTTTATTGTAACATTTTTGTTCTTGACAGTGTTTGAGAATTTTCCATACAAAAGCCAATTATGTGGGAAACAAGGAATGTACCTCACTTTTTGATGTACAAGTACACTGTTATAGTAATATTTGTAATCAGGGCTAAAAGATGACAACTAAGTTGCTTTACTTCATGTATACTGCTCTAAAATCGCAAAGATGTTCCTGTACCATTTTAAATAATGGTATAAATGGCTGTTTTTCTGAACCCAGACAGTTTCTATATGACTAGCTTCAAAGTTTTAAGTCTCCAGCATTCCTTGTAAAGTTAACCATAAGGATTGTAAATGTAATCTCAAGTACTAAAGAAAAATTTGAAACAAATTACAATGAAGCAAAATTCTTTGTCAGGACTTGCCTATAGGAGATAAAATTTCAAGTATTGGAAGTGAACATGTTTAGTGGCACAAACTATCTCAGCCTTCAGAATTGTCTCCTCCCTCAGGGAGGAAAGGGTGGCAGGCTGATATGAGGGAACACCGAGAACAACCTTCAAATTTTGACTGTTCCTTTGTGAAAAGCAAACAGCTGAATTTCTAAAGCTCAGTAATATTTTCCACTTTTAAATGTGTACTTGCAGAGCCTGGAATTTTGACTATATAATGGCCAGCCATTCTCTCTGCCCCAATTCTGAAACAATTTGTCCATACTAAAGTGAAATGAAATTTTAATTTTTTAAAGATAAACATAGTACTGCTGTTTGAAGTTTTGTGGTAGTATCCCTTCACTTTCTTCTCCAAGACTGACTAAATCATTTTAATAAATGAATTCAGGACAGAGGTTTCTGTGTATATATAAATGAACATTATTTACAGACAAATGACGGAAATTACCAGCGACTGAAAGAAGTGACTAGGAATGACATACACGAGAAACACAAATTCATATGTTCCATTCTTATGGGTTTTTATTTTATAAACTAGAGAACATCTGTCAGTTTAAAGTTTGATGGAGTGAAAAATTAATTTGAACAGAAAATAGTAAATAATGCTATCATGATCATGTACTGCTTTATATCACATACTGACAAAAAAACACTCTAGAAGGATGAAGTATATGTAGGTCTGATGCTGAATACATGGCCACAATATTTCTATATTGAAGGGTCCTCAAGTAGATAGGATTTGAAGAAGTCGGGATCCTTTGCCACAAATCAGTTGTTTTTAACATGAAGGCATTTAACATATTTAAATTTAGAATTCACAGTTTACTTCATTACTGTTGTCCCCACAGTCATTGTTGTCATCACACTCGCAGGCCATGGGAATGCAGTGGTGGTTAGAGCACTGGTAGCCATTGCTACAATCCAAGTGCAAATAAAACCAGGAAACAAATTGGAAACAAACTTAGCAGCATTATATTTTCAGATTATTCTCTAGTAAATAGAAAGCCAACTTATTTGTCTACAAATCATGTGCAGTTTTAAGCAGGGAGAATACAATATACTGAATACAATTCTAGCCAAGGACATGCTCCGCCCCCTCCCCCCTTCCTTTACTTCTCACTGTGCTTACCTCTTTAAAAACTAGTACAAAACTTACTGATATCCCATCTCTTACTCTGACACCCTCCTGTCCAACATTGTCTCCCTTCACTTACTAAAGGTGGGTCTGAAGAGCTCTTTCTTTGACCTTCCCAACTTACTCCTCAGACCCCCACCCAATTGACTAAGGAAATATTTGTTCTGAATCCTAGCTACTATGTACGAGCAGCAATAGATTTGCCTCCTGAAATTAAACACTGGATTTTTCCTCTGGTAAAATTACTGGAGATGGTGTTCAGTCACTTATCTTCATCAGTATTACCAACTGTCTATTTGTACCACTTCTTTATAGGGGTTATACGTGAAAAATTTGAGAACAACTTGAGTTAGTGGGTATGTCAATATCATAACCAAAAAGATACACAAAGAAAATACACAGGGGGGCTGGGGGTTATGAGTAAGAATTTCAATATTTTAAGAGGCTTCTGCCATGCCTGTACACACTATTTCTCATTTCAGTAAGTTTACCAATTAAGTAATTTTAGGTATACAGAATAAATTTATTTTTGTCTTCATTACAAAAATGAGACTTTAGTACAAATAATTCTGAGAAGAGTAAGCAGACCAATACCAAGTTATTACTATCACCATTCTGTCAGCATTACGAGAGCCACAAAATTGTATGAGAATGACAAGGCTCACACTGAAGACAATTCAGGTACTTTTTCACAAATATGTTACAAATCTGAGAGCATTAGACAACTTCAGTTTAGTGTCATTTGGGTAAGATTGTGACACATTCCAATACTAAATTCTATTATAGTTCGTACCACAGTTTAGACTGCATAAATGTACATATTTTAAAGCCTTATGTACTGGTAAAATACTGGGTGCTTTACACAAATGTGTATATATCCTTTGTGATTTCAGTTACATGGGCATTTTCAGCCTTAGGCATGTTTATATGCTTAGTGCTGCATCTTTTAATGCTGGAGATGTCCCCAGAGGCTGTTAGGACGTTTTGGAAAAATTGAGCAAGCTTGTTTGAGTTTGAAGATCTAACAATGTCTTCACAACCTCTGAGAATGTCTAACATTAAGAGACTAAGTATTAGGCACACAAGCACTCAAATGTAATTGATACAATCAATTTCCTCGTGCTAAAATTAACACGTTACAAAATAATAAACTTGAGTAGATTAAAGCCCATACAGTATTAGTTCCCATGTGCTTCGTGATTGGAAGTACTATGATGCTAAGAGGTACACACATCCAAGGGAAATTAAAAATGAGATAGTTTTAGAGTTTTCCAAGAGCATTGTCTTCAGTGGCCCAAGTTCAAGCCCCAATCTTAATTTTTTGTGAACATTGGAAGAACACGAGTGTGAAAACTTGAAGCTTTACATTTAATTTAGTATTAGGGAAGTCTACACTGAGCCAATTGATGATTGACATCTCTGTTGCTACGAAATCTTAGGCTTATAGCATACAAAAAGTGAGTTGTGCATCAATAGACTGAACTTTGAACACTGGACTCTAATGTTACATAACAGTACAATCAGAATGTAATTTCTTGAGCTTTGCGTAATTTAAGTGCATTTGGTTTGCAACTACTTTTGCTTTTTAAAATAAATCATTCATTTAGTTAAATGATGTTGCTCAGTTGCTAATAACAGTTTAATTTTTTGAGTTAAATAACCACATCTGAAAAACTGTTTTCAAGTTACATTCTTAACAGTAAAAACTGGCCATTCTTTTTGCCATCCACCCAAAGAATCCACACAGATAGGTACATCAACCAAAGAATATCAATTCCTTCACACTATGTAGTAAAATTTTGAGCTTTACTATCCGAAAGTTGACAGCTTCAAAACTATAAACGAGGAAATAACTATCAGCATTGTGACAAGCATTACAATACAAGAAGTGCCTCAACTGAAACTTCTAATACCAGACATTTACTCCAACCAGTGGATAGAAAATTTTTTTGTATGTATTGTGTGGAAGGTAGGTTGTAATCTGTGGTCGTAGCCTAATCTGTAGTGTAGCATCGGCTTAGGTTAAGTAGAAATGCATCAGTTTGATTGAGTAGGCAAAACATTATTTAAACATACTTTTAATCCTAAATTTTAGTCTATGACTCCCTAGAAACCAAACCCCAATTCTCTATCAACAGTTGGACACTTACATGTAATACCAAAAATTCCCACCCTACATGAAAATTAGGTAGTGACATTAGACTAAGTTCATCCATAGCCAAGTAGAGTCTAAAATGTATATCCCCAAGGAATTCAACTGCTCTTTAAAAAAATCAAGCAAAAAAAGCTGTGCCTGTTGATTAGTGTGGGTTAAGTAAAATGCATTTTTATTGTGTTTTGTAAAGGCCTATTTTTACTTCTATACTTTCCACCAAAAGTGAGAAACAATTGCAGACTGTGTTGGATGGAATGAACAGCAATGAGTGTACAATATGGACTAAGAATACACAGAAAACATCAAAGAACCTGGAAGAATTCTCGGTAGCTGAAAGTAATGAAGAGCAGCAGAAATGAGAATAGCAAGAAAATTGCCAAAACTGGTGAAGTGGAGGAATTCTATGACCTTGAAAGCAGAATAATCCACACTTGACAAAGCAAGGTTGAAAAACAAACTACCACACAGAAAGAATTCTTGGTCAGTGCCTATTTGCAGTAAACATTGGCCTTAACTTTCTACATATGAAACACAGCATTGTACAGAAGGAAATCGTGGCTGTGGGAAAACTTGAAAGGAGACTCTAAGTGTGAGACATGGTGATATAAAAAGTTGCTGAAAATTAGGTTGTCTGAAAAGACACAGAAATGAATGTGGAAAATATGGAGTAGTGACAAAATGACAGAATATTAAGAAATTAGTGAATAATTTCTATGGTACCTGGGGGAGGTATAGAGGGTGAAATATGTAGGGGAAGATGGCCAGATATATCCAAGTAATGAGGATTGAGTTCAAATCTTACTCTGACATATCACATGAGATGAAATTTGATCAGGTTTCATCAAATAACAAGAGAGATGGAAAAATTAGTAATGTAACTTTATATAAACTAGCTGACAAACTTGGCATTGCCCAGGCATTCATTTTGATAATTTTCTATAAGCAAAACAAAAATGAACTAGAGTAATGTCCCAGACAGTGTCTACTGTGGGTGCAGCTGTTTGTATGTTTACAGTGTGTCTGTTTTATCATCTGTGGAAATGCCTCTTCATAGTTCTAAGCAATTTTTTTCCCTATAGCCATTTGCACTTCATTTGAAAGCTGTCAAAAGTTCTGCCAGGTGTCAGATTTCCTTAATTCTACTACTGCACAAGGGTCTTAGCAGTAAAGAATAAATGCATTGAAATTCTGCATGTTTCAGTGTTTTTTCATGCAGTTCAGTTTATGATACCTCTGTGATATGTAGGTGGTTCTTACCTCCCACAGTGACTGTTGCCCAAAAGTAAGGGATATGCTTGTCAACTTTCACTGAAATTTGTCATGTGATTTAGGTTGACATGTTTTAAAGGAGCTGAAATTTCAAGTAAAGACCAAGAAACCTGAATAATTAAATGAACAGAATTTTCATGAAGATGTTACTAGTAGCATGCATGTGCATCCACCCGACTATATGGAAACATCTAGTTTTGTTCTAGCACCAGTGCAGTATGTTTAACAATTAACGCTCAGTGACAGGTAAAGTGCTAATTGGGGTTTCTTTGCAGAGGCTTTTGTTTGGTTTTTTTATAACATACATATGTATCCCCAGAGTGCTAGTCTTGTAAGTTACACAGAACAACTGAAGTAGCAGATGATGTACTGATGCAAGTGAAGCTGTGAGTACAAGTCTTGAGTCATGCTTGGGTAGCTCAGTCAACACTTGCCTGCTAAAGACAAAGTTCCCAAACGAGACCTGGTCTCTCACACAGTTAATCTGCTAGGAAGTTTCAACTAATTACATGTTAGTTAAGACAAGTGTTGTGGATATTGCTGCTTATTAAGATTTGTGGGCAGAGGGAACTATGACCTGTCTCTTTACTAATGCCCTAGAAGCTACTGACACATTTAAAAATTAAATCTGTTACTTTTTAGAGCAGCCCAAAACATCATTGCCTTCTGGCAGTCCTTGAGGCCCTCACATACCCAGCCATCTGGAATGCAGGTTCCATCATCACATGCAAAATCCTCATCATTGCAGACCCTTTACACATCAGATACCTGAATGTGAAAGGTTAATTACTAAATTCTGTAGACTGCACTTAAATTCCTCAACATGTAGAATTACAGATAGCCGTCCCTTCCTAAAACTGAAGTGGCATGTTTTTCATTCTTCAAAATTGCCAAGTAACATCAGTTAATTACATCAGTATGTTCTTATATCACATTGTAACCCACTTGCCTTTTTAAATGCAGATCAGATCATTCTTTTTTGATTTAACATTTAAGCAGTGTTCACTATATTTTTATGAAGAATGAAATCTTAAAAATTTTCAAATGTTTGCATACAAGCATGCATAATCACAAAACTGTACTTTCAAACTGTAGGCCTGGAGCATAACTAATGAAAGACTGGTGAAGTGAAAAATCTGAGCACAAGGTACTAAAATTAAAATAAGCAAAATAAAAATCCCTGAACACAAATTACTGTCTGAGTAAGAAGTATGAAAACAGCCTCAAGTCATCTTTGGTACTGAGAAGGAAAATATCTAAGTCAATCATAAGCAGGAAAAATTAACATTCATTCCCTAAAGGAGCAGTATCAGGGCAAGTCACTTCCCTATGTCTGGTGGCCGTGCGGTTAAAGGCGCTGCAGTCTGGAACCGCAAGACCGCTACGGTCGCAGGTTCGAATCCTGCCTCGGGCATGGATGTTTGTGATGTCCTTAGGTTAGTTAGGTTTAACTAGTTCTAAGTTCTATGGTACTAATGACCGTAGCAGTTGAGTCCCATAGTGCTCAGAGCCATTTGAACCATTTGAACCCTATGTCTGGTTTCTACCAATTCAGAACTAAGCAGCAAAGTGATCAGATGAAGTTGGCCTTCTGATTACACACTGGCTTCCAAGATGGGACTGCAGGACTAAAGTCCTGTTTGTACTCTTCAGACTTTTAGAGCCTTAAACTCACTGTGAAGTTGAGTAAGTTAGCTTATCTGATAGGAAAGAATTTACCTTAGATGCATTAAAGTCCTTTTCATCTGGTCAGCCTCCACAATCATTGTTCCCTATCACATTTGAATTTGGTCTGTATACTTCTATCATGTTCACACTTCCAGTACAATGGAGCCTAACAATTTATGTTACATGGAAAGTAACTATCAAATTATTGCAATCTTAGAAACATTCAAAAAGTCATTGAGCAGTTCTTTAGGCTCGCCTCTGTTTAATTAAAAAGGGGTTTTGACATTAAAAAAGTACAGCATTAGAAAGATTAACCTGAACTATTTATAACAATGTTACATTACTGACTTTTTAAACTATGAATTTATGTTTTATAGCAGTCACAGGTCAGTCTGTAAAATCAAACAGTGGTTTGGACCTTCTAGTGTATTGTATGTACATGTGGTACTATATATTATACTTTCAGTGCACATATCTTTTTAAGATTTGAAAATTTCTTTTTTGTGATACTGCCAAAAAAATCTAAATTCGAAACTACTGATGTCATGAACCTGAAATTTAAGTTATTGGAAAGAGCTTGGTTTAAGCTTTTGTTTGTTAACAATATTACACTTGCTTTACTTATTGAAGCCCACAGACATTTCTGAAAGTCTAACCACTGTTTTTGCTAAAGTTTTCAAATCTTTTCAGACACTGGTTTAAATTTCAAACTGAGGAAGGGGTCTTAACTGTAGTAACCACAACTGACTGCGGGAACGCCTCGGGCTGCGGATCAGAGCCGCCAGGCGGGGAACCACCGGCGGTGGAGCACGCACCACTGGGTAAACACAGGACGAGTCGGACGACAGACCAACGACAACTGGCAACAACCGACCACGACTGACTATGACCGACACAACAAGGAAGTGATAAACAACAGAGGTTTGTAGAAACCACAACACCAAACACCAACAGTAAATCCACTTGGAACCAGAGCCAGGCAAAACTCAACAACGAGCAACGACAAGAACGCAGTACCGCCGAGGTCGAAACTCAATCCAGAGCGAGTACCAGACTGACTGGACTAGGGCAGAGCGGGTCCCTACATACGAAACCAGAGGGAGCGGCTATTGGCCGCTGTCTGCACGTGGCGTAGCGGTGGCTCCCTCGCTGTGCGAGAGCCGCTGCGCGGAATAGCCACCGCGGACGTGGAGGCCTCTATGGGCTGACCACATCCATTTGTTCTGGCGCGTGTTCGACTTCTGTGGCGTGAGGTACTAGATTAACAAAATTAGGTACATTACAAAAGAATTTAGAACAACTGAAATCAGTATTTCTCTTCAAAAGCAAGTTGAGCTATTGTGCTTACTACAAACTAATTAGCTCAAAGGATTTATTCCAAAAGCTAACGATTTTCTCTTGTGTGCCTGTCGACAACCATGCTTCTGCTATTCAGTACTCTCTTTTACTCCTACACTATTGATAAACCTGATTAGGTATTTAAGTAATAAAAAATATTTGTAATACAAGGAATTTCTTGAATTATTGCTATACAAAAATGAAGTGTGCAGAAATTGGGACTACAGGAACAAATGTGCAAAAGTTACAAGATAAAAATTTCTGCTCCCTGATGCCAAGTTGTTGTTGTTGTGGTCTTCAGTCCTGAGACTGGTTTGATGCAGCTCTCCATGCTACTCTATCCTGTGCAAGCTTCTTCATCTCCCAGTACCTACTGCAACCTACATCCTTCTGAGTCTGCTTAGTGTATTCATCTCTTGGTCTCCCTCTACGATTTTTACCCTCCACGCTGCCCTCCAACGCTAAATTTGTGATCCCTTGATGCCTGAAAACATGTCCTACCAACCGATCCCTTCTTCTAGTCAAGTTGTGCCACAAACTTCTCTTCTCCCCAATCCTATTCAATACCTCCTCATTAGTTACGTGATCGACCCGCCTTATCTTCAGCATTCTTCTGTAGCACCACATTTCAAAAGCTTCTATTCTCTTCTTGTCCAAACTGGTTATCATCCATGTTTCACTTCCATACATGGCTACACTCCATACAAATACTTTCAGAAACGACTTCCTGACACTTAAATCTATACTCGATGTTACCAAATTTCTCTTCTTCAGAAATGATTTCCTTGCCATTGCCAGTCTACATTTTATATCCTCTCTACTTCGACCATCATTAGTTATTTTACTCCCTAAATAGCAAAACTCCTTTACTACTTTAAGTGTCTCATTTCCTAATCTAATCCCCTCAGCATCACCCGATTTAATCTGACTACATTCCATTATCCTCGTTTTGCTTTTGTTGATGTTCATCTTATATCCTCCTTTCAAGATACTGTCCATTCCGTTCAACTGCTCTTCCAAGTCCTTTGCTGTCTCTGTCAGAATTACAATGTCATCGGCGAACCTCAAAGTTTTTATTTCTTCTCCATGAATTTTAATACCTACTCTGAATTTTTCTTTTGTTTCCTTTACTGCTTGCTCAATATACAGATTGCATAACATCGGGGAGAGGCTACAACCCTGTCTCACTCCTTTCCCAACCACTGCTTCCCTTTCATGCCCCTCGACTCTTATAACTGCCATCTCGTTTCTGTACAAATTGTAAATAGCCTTTCGCTCCCTGTATTTTACCCCAGCCACCTTCAGAATTTGATAGAGAGTATTCCAGTTAATGTTGTCAAAAGCTTTCTCTAAGTCTACAAATGCTAGAAACGTAGGTTTGCCTTTTCTTCATCTTTCTTCTAAGATAAGTCATAAGGTTAGTATTGCCTCACGTGTTCCAACATTTCTACGGAATCCAAACTGATCCTCCCCGAGGTTCACTTCTACCAGTTTTTCCATTCGTCTGTAAAGAATTCGCGTTAGTATTTTACAGCTGTGACTTATTAAACTGATAGTTCGCTAATTTTCACATCTGTCAACACCTGCTTTCTTTGGGATTGGAATTATTATATTCTTCTTGAAGTCTGTGGTTATTTCGCCTGTCTCATACATCTTGCTCACCAGATGGTAGAGTTTTGTCATGACTGGCTCTCCCAAGGCCATCAGTAGTTCTAATGGAATGTTGTCTACTCCCGGGGCCTTGTTTCGACTCGGGTCTTTCAGTGCTCTGTCAAACTCTTCACGCAGTATCTTATCTCCGATTTCATCTTCATCGATATCCTGTTCCATTTCCATAATATTGTCCTCAAGTACATCGCCCTTGTATAAACCCTCTATATACTCCTTCCACCTTTCTGCCTTCCCTTCTTTGCTTAGAACTGGGTTGCCATCTGAGCTCTTGATATTCATACAAGTGGTTCTCTTCTCTCCAAAGGTCTCTTTAATTCTCCTGTAGGCAGTATCTATCTTACCCCTAGTGAGACAAGCCTCTACATCCTTACATTTGTCCTCTAGCCATCCCTGCTTAGCCATTTTGCACTTCCTGTCGATCTCATTTTTGAGACGTTTGTATTCCTTTTTGCCTGCTTCATTTACTGCATTTTCATATTTTCTCCTTTCATCAATTAAATTGAATATTTCTTCTGTGTGTTTCTTCTGAAGTGTGCAGAAATTGGGACTACAGGAACAAATATGCAAAAGTTACAAGATAAAAATTTCTGCTCCCTGATGCCAAGTATGAATGGGTAAATGTACTGGGTTGTAGCATGGCTATTTGTAATTAGTGTTAAGAAACTTGTTTTGTAAACCTATGTTTTTTTTTTACATATTTAACATGACATCTGTCATGTGCACTTTGTGTTTGAAGTACTCATCATACAATAGGTAGTGTTTGGGAGCAGCAGCCAGTTATATCATAGCAGATGTATCACAGACACTTCATCACCACCACAGCTCCAAGAAATGTCAGAGGAAAGATTCTGTGAATCCAAAATGAAAATTTTGACAAAATACCAAGCTTGGATGTATATTTTAGGCAGTCTCTTGATAGATCTGATGACAGCATCTCATGAGCTATCATGATGTGAAATCAAGACTGAGGGTGTAGTAATTTGTCAGAACTGGTCTACTGATTTAAGTAGATAGTGTAAACTCAGGTGGTGTATTACTGCATGATCAGCTGGCTGACAGTACAGTATAATGCAGTAACAACAGTACAAATTTATGTGACACACCTGCCATTTTACAGTTTCTGGTAAGGGATAAAAAATACAACCTGCAGAAAGCAATCGCTTTCTACTTGAAATTTTATGACATTCTTTCTGATTTTTGCAACAGATGATGATTATGATGTTCATGTTCCAAGTATAGACCTTTTCAATAGATGGCCTGAGCTTAATATTTTTTGGAACTTCAGGGAATACGCAAGAAAAAATAAATCGAGACAAATAGACTTTAATTCTGACTTTTGAGACAATTTTTTTCAAAAAGCTAGGCTGCTCCCACAAACCAAATTGACATTGTTGGTTAAGGCTATTTTACTTTATCTAGCTTTAGTGACGTTTCAGTCAGTCAGGACGTTTGGTGGTATGAAATGGTCTGCATACTTCATTTACCATTCAAGGAGTATGCTTACCCGCAGCCTGACAAAACAATGCAGTGAATTCAGTACAAGAGCATAAGATGAGTTACTAAATCTGAACAAGAACTTTTTTCTGATCTACATAGTTCAAAAAGCACGCCAATAACAGTTAAATTTTTGTAGCTTGTTAGGTCCTATGATTGTTTATTACTGGCTCTAGTTTCAACCGTGAATTTTAGTCAGATTTGAAAAACTTTTTGAAGATGTTGGCATTTTTTTATATTTTGAACTAGTATGGTCAAAAGCTGTTAGAAGTTGCAGACTTAACTGCATTGGCATTGTCAAATATTACAACAAATATTTATTATTACTTTCCAAAATAACTGAAGTTTATGTACACCAACCCTTACTTACTAACTACACCAACTACAGACATCAGAAAAAGTTTTGCATCACCTTGGATGCAAGAGTTCTGGAACCTGTACAGAAAATTGGAATAGAGATGAACATAAACATCATTTCCGCCCTTTTTACTGCTCGTGAAAACCACATATTGCATGTTGCACCACCATACAGCAAGATCTTCAGAGGTGGTGGTCCAAATTGCAGTACACACCGGTATCTCTAATACCCAGTAGCACGTCCTCTTACATTAATGCATGCCTATACTCGTCAAGGCATACTATCCACAAGTTCAACAAGGCACAGTTGGTACAGATTGTTCCACTCCTCAATGGTGACTTAGCACAGATCGCTCAGAGTGGTTGGTGGTTCATGTTGTCCATAAACAGCCCTTTTCAATCTATCCCAGGCATGTTCGATAGGGTTCATGTCTGGAGAATGTGACAACTCTAGGCAAGAAATGTCATTATCGTGAAGAAAGTCATTCACAAGATGAGCATCATGGAGGCACGAATTGTTGTCCATGAAGACAAATGCCTTGCCAATAAGCTGCCAATATGGTTGACCTATTGGATGAGATTCAGGTGTAGTACAACCATTAAAGCACCTTCCATGACTACCAGAGGTGTATGTCTGACCCACATAATGCCACCCCGGAAGAGCAGGGAACCTCCACCTCGCTGCACTCACTGGACAATGTGTCTGAGGTGTTCAGCCTGGCCAGGTTGCCTCCAAACACGTCTCCAACGTCACGTCAATAGTGTACATCACTTTGGTTTTCTTCGAGACCCCTGGACACTTCCCTTATTGAGAGCCCTTGCTGGCACTAAGTAACAATGTGGATGCGATCGAACCATGGTATTGACCGGCTAGGCATGGCTGAACTACAAACAACACGAGCCGTGTACCTCCTTCCTGGTGGAATGACTGGAACTGATTGGCTGTTGGACACCCTTTGTCTAATAGCCGCTGCTCATGCATGGTTGTTTACATTTTTGGGCAGGTTTTAATGACATCTCGGAACAATCAATATCTACAGTGAATGTCTATCTTCAGGAGTTCAGGGAACTGGGGTGATGCAAAACTTTTTTTGGTGTGTGTAATATGACTCACTTTATGAAGACACGTTTCTTTCCCAAATGGGGCATATTCCTGTTGAGTGAATGCAAAACTGAACATACAGAAACTGCACGTGAAACTGCTGCTGATGAACAAAGGCTGTGCACTGCTGCTACAGTCACAGGTTCGAATCCTGCCTCGGGCATGGATGTGTGTGATGTGCTTAGGTTAGTTAGGGGACTGATGACCTCAGATTTTAAGTATCACAGTGCTTACAGCCTCTTGAACCAATTTTGATGTACAAAGCAGCTGCTAGATGCTAAGTAAAATTATGAGATGAATAGCCTCATGAAGTGCACCAAATAATAATAGCTAACATGAGTGCAATTTTGAACTATTTGGCATTAGTGTTCACAAAAATGTATTACTGTAAACCTAATATCCAATTGAGCTCATAGTGTACTGGTACTTCCTCATTATCAGAAAGCAGATTAGTTATGATTACACATTTGCTGTGTGTTACACATTTTAAATGATGGTTGTTGGTCATGTTCACAGGGATGAAACTGAGGTTGTTCAATTTAGTGACAATCTTACAAATTTTATGGCACATGCAACGCTATCTTACAGGTTTCCAACCACAATGTAATAGACATCTGTCACTTAAGTAACAGAACATTTTAATGGGGCAGTCTTCCTGAATTGTTGGAAACACAGCAATTTTTATTTTCAAAGGTGCGTGAGAAGAATAATGGCTATCAGTTCACGGCAAAAAAACTTATATTTTTAGATGTATTGGAAAAATGATACTGAAAAACGAAACAGCATGTATATTTAATCCTAACTGCAGTTACTGATATAATACACCACAGAACGTTCCTAAAGAAGCTTTAATTTGATGGTATTACTGTGTCAAATGAGTAGACTCCCTAATTGTCTCAGTATTTTTAAGAACAATCCATCAGCTGCAGGTTATAACAAAGTTCAGTAATGCTACCTTTGATTCATGTCTGTCTTGTTGCTGTGCATATTTATACACAAACCAACTTCCTAGCATGGTTAATTAACTGCACTTTCAACAAGCAAATAGTGTCCGTCATGTCAATTAACGATTAAGTTATAAACTTAGTCTTCAGCGACGAAAACGCAGTACTGCAGATGCTAAAACTATATCCCACTCGTCCTCTCTGTATTGCAGTTCAACATACCTAATTTTTTAAACAGTCTCCTCTATAAGAGTGTTTTATCCCTGCTTCAGTACTCTAGGTGACAATAGAGCCCTAGGAGTTTTGCGGAAGACTAAGAACTGGCATTAATTTTTAAAATTAAAACTGCCATTTAATACAATTGTTAGTGTTGTGTACATAGTTCCGCGTAGTCAGCTCGTACACAACTTTCCCACTAGAGCGCGCCCCGCTAAGCACAACAGCGCAGGCGCAGCGCTCGTCCGTCTCCACACTACGAGATGGCGCTGCCTTAGAGACGGACCAAATTCTGCTTCCGCCGATCCACGTATTAATATGTAATGCAGCCAATGAGATTGCTGCTAACCTAGAACCTTTTCTCCTCGCGGATCACATTCGCACAGTGATACCTGAACGTGCAAGGTATTATAACGAGTGTACAGAACTCTGATTAGTCAGTCTGCATTTGTCTGCACCAGTCTGCATTTGTCTGCACCAGTCTGTACCAGTCTGCATTTGTCTGCACCAGTCTGCATTAGTCTGTACCAGTCTATAGTTAAGTTTCAGTCTGCACCTAATAAGATTATCATATTCCTGTACACAGCCATGAAGCGAAATGTATAGACACTTTGTCAAGTATCTGAGATATGTGAGAATAAGATTAATGTACCAAGACCAAAGGAACTTCAGATTGTCCATTGTAAACAGCATCCAGAATCAAGTTACGTAATTCCTATGCTTTTTATTATTTTAATAAATGTGTGTGAAGATTAATCAAGTTCTGTTTAAAGTTGGTCACCGTCAATCTGCTACTCTAAGCCGTCAGGTGGCATTTCTATCATCTGACCTAACGGCAGAAGATAAACACGCCACGATAAGACCACGAGACATATTGCTGACACTCGCCTACTTCGTGTGTGTACCGAAGGTCTTACAGTACGCACACCACAGTTAGTATCGCTATCCATGTAGAAGAGCATTGTCATCTGTATCGAACCAGCATGTTCATAATTACATTTTAGAAATTTAAATCTCAAATATCTTTCGTTGCATTTTTATAAAAACAGAAGAGAGAAGAAAACTGACAAACGGGAACTGCCATGTGATTAGCCTTTGGGTTTGTAAATGGCAACTCCGCTATTTTATAAAGTAGTCATATAAACAGTGGCCCCTTCTTTTTGACTTTTTGTAAAAATTGACCAGTTTCTTTACATACTTAACATATCGTCACATTTTTATTAAATTAACAGTAACAAATGCTGTGGCAATATCAGCCAGCCAATCGCAGCAGTGTCATCTGATTGCGCATTTGAATGCACGTAGTGCTAACTTACAAACTTCATTGCGCGTGTACTTTTCACTACTGCACCAGACAAAATCTTGACTTCTTATGTAAGCAGAGGTGGGAGGCTGACCGTGAAAGGGAGTGTGGGGGGAGGGGGAGAGGCATGGAATATTTCCTTTGATTTTGGAAGATGAAAGGTGACCTGTTAGGTAGTTAGTTGCAACAGGCAGAAGACATGCTCTGTTGGTGTCACATTTTAGCAATTTTGATTGAGATAAATTCACGCTGCAGTGCTGTTCTTCGGCACACCGGTCTAGAAGTGTGCACAGAATCACCTAAGTGAAAAATCGGTGCAGTATACACGTTTATGTATACATAAAAGCTGACTTCGGAATTTTCGTTTGTGTGAGACAGAGTGTACGACATAACCCAGATACAGCTATTGTCCTTCTGGAAGGATTTTTACAGTGGCGCTTAAAACTGCTTATAGCACTTTGTTATTCTGATTGACAACAGATGGGATTAGTATACATTTCATCCAATAGATCCTCTCCATTGTTTAAGACATAATTTAGCTTCCATTTCGAGTCACGCTTATTCTGTGTGCATGTGAAAACTTGGTGTGCTGAAAATGGATTATCTGCCCGAACTTCTCGTCAACAGGTAAGTGTAGCAGCTATGTGCAAATACAGGGTGTGGTAGATAAGTAATGAGACTGGCCGCCGCGCAGCGCCCCAGTCGCTCGCAGGGCGGTCTCCACCTGTACGTCACGTGGTGGGGGATCTGAGCTAACAATAGAACCGGTTCGCAGTCGCGTCGGAGCTCCGGTGCAGTGAGGGTCGAGCTTCACGTATTACGTTGTTTGTGTGCCCGTGACACTTGTGAAAACGCTGAAGATGGATCGCTCGATAGAACAGTGGTATGCAATCAAATTTTGCTTTCGCTTGGGCAAAACTGCTTCGGAAACTTTTGCTATGATTACGGAGGCCTACAAAGAAGACTCCCTATCAACAGCTCAAGCGTTCCGGTGGTTTAATGAATTTAAAAACGGGAGGGAATCCGTTGAAGACATGGAACGATCTGGACGCCCTTCAACGAGTCGTGTGGATGAAACGGTGGCCAAAGTGAAAGAACTCCTGGACTCTGACCGTCGTTTAAGTCTCAAAATGATCGCCGCTGAGGTCTCTGTGAATAAATTTACGGTTCACCAAATTGTTACGCAAGATTTGATGATAAGGAAAGTTTGCGCAAAATTGGTTCCCCGAGTGCTCACCGCCGAACAAAAGCAACAACGAGTGGACGTTTGCCGTGAGATGTTGAATGATTTGGAAAATAATCCACACTTTTTAGACAACGTAGTAACAGGCGACGAATCGTGGACATTCCAGTACGACCCGGAGACGAAAGCCCAGAGCTCGGAGAGGCCCACACCGGCATCCCCGCGGCCGAAGAAAGCAAGAATGTCAAAGTCCCGCATCAAGACAATGTGAATTAACCCCCGCTTGTCGAAAAACACAATCAGCAAAGAGTTTGTCCCTCAGGGGAAGACTGTCAATGCCGAATTCTACAAAGAAGTCCTTCAGCGATTGCACAGAGCCGTCAAACGGAAGCGACAGGACCTTGCTCAACGCTGGCGTCTCCACCACGACAACGCTCCGGCGCACACAGCGTTCCTCGTGACCTCCTACTTGACCCGAATTGGAGTTGAAGTTTTGCCACAGCCACCATACAGCCCTGACTTGAGTCGTCCTGATTTCTTCCTATTTCCGAAGGTCAAAAGATGCCTGAAGGGTCATCGTTTCGACGATATTCCGAAGATCCAACTTGCTGTCACGAAGGCACTAACTGGGACAACTCAAACGGACTACAGTGGGGCCTATGAAGCTTGGAAAACGCGCTGGCAACGTTGTGTCGACGCCCAAGGCGAGTACTTTGAAGAATATTAACGTTTTGTACAAATTGGATCAATAAATTTGTTTTTCTAGACTGAGTCTCATTACTTATCTACCACACCCTGTACACACATCAAAAAAAAGTTGTGAATCACCTCATTTCCCAGAACTTCTGAAGATATACGTTGACTGTGGATATTGTATCACAGACACAGTCCCTTTGACTGCTCAGAGATGTCACAAAACCCGCCCAAAGAAGTAAACAACCATTCATGAGCAGCATCTATTAGACGGAGGGGGTCCGACAGCCAATCAGTTCCAGTCATTCCACCAGGAAGGAGGTACACGGCTCGTGTTGTCTGTAGTTCAACCATGCCTAGACAGTCAATACCGCGGTTGTTACCTTGTGCCAAGAAGGGCTCTCAACAAAGGACGTGTCCAGGCGTCTCTGAGTGAACCAAAGCGATGTTGTTTGGACATGGAGGAGATACAGAGAGACAGGAACTGCCGATGACATGCCTCGCTCAGGCTGATCAAGGGCTACTACTGCAGTGGATGACCGCTACCAACGGATTATGTCTCTGAGGAACCCTGACAGCAACGTTGGCATGTTGAATAATGCTTTTCGTGCAGCCACAAGACGCCATATTATGACTCAAACTGTGTGCAACAGATTTCATGATGCGCAACTTCACGCCTGACGTCCATGGCGAGGACCATCTTTGCAATCACGACACCGTGCAGTGCGGTACAGATGGGCCAAACAACATGCCGATTGGCATCACGAGAAACCAATGAGTGTCGCATGTGCCACCAAGCAGACAATCGTCGGAGGCGTGTTTGGAGACAGCCCGGTCAGGTTGAACCCCTTAGACACACTGTCCAGCGAGTGCAGCAAGGTGGAGGATCCATGCTCTTTTGAGATGGCTTTATGTCGGGCTGGCATATGCTGCTGGTGGTCATGGAAGGCACCATGACGGTTGTATAATATGTAATGCCATCCTCTGTCTGATATGGTTACTGGCAGCATATTGGCGAGGCATTCGTCTTTATGCATGACAATTCGTGCATCCATCGTGCACGTCTTGTGAATGACTTCCTTCAGGATAACAACATCGCTCGACTAGACTGGCCAGCATGTTCTCCAGACGTTAACCCTATCGACCATGCATGGGATAGATTGGAAAGGGCTGTTTATGGACGTCGTTATCCACCAACCACTCTCAAGGATCTACGCCGAAACGCCATTGAGGAGTGGGACAATCTGGATCAACAGTGCCTTGGTGAACTTGTGGATAGTATGCCACGACGAATATAGGCATGCGTCAATGCAAGAGGACGTGCTACAGGGTATTAGAGGTACCGGTGTGTACAGCAATCTGGATCGCCACCCCTGAAGGTCTCGCTGTATGGTGGTACAACATGCAACGTGTGGTTTTCATGAACAATAAAAAGGGCGGAAATGATGTTTATGTTGATCTCTATTCCAATTTTCTGTACAGTTTCCGGAACTTCCGGAACCGAGGTGAAGAAAAAGTTTTTTGATGTGTGTATTTATTAGAGATTTAACTATTCACATTTTATCTCAGAATGTCGTATTAGCATACTAAAGGGTAATATAGATATTTCTTTTCCAAATATTACCTCCATGACCGTCTATTTAAGCACATCCTTCTAGAAGGAAATTAGCTTATTGCACACAAAAATCAGGCACAATGTTTTCTGAGATTCCCATTTTGCTGCAACGTAATTACATGTGCTCGTACAAAATTTTAGCAACAAA
Source organism: Schistocerca piceifrons (assembly GCF_021461385.2). Lineage (NCBI taxonomy): Eukaryota > Metazoa > Arthropoda > Insecta > Orthoptera > Acrididae > Schistocerca > Schistocerca piceifrons. The sequence continues at coordinate 47,686,466 of NC_060147.1, read as the reverse complement.
GGTTGTGGTTTTAATCACTGAAATGTATAAAATATGCTCTTAAACATGTTTAACATCACAATGGGTTTTTAAATTTTCGTTGTTTCTTATATCAGAAATGAGAACGCAGGTTTATATTACTGTTTCATACATTCTCATATAAAAATCTTATTTACAAAAGTTTTTTTATAACCTACAGCTTTGAATAGGATTGCTCTTATTTAGTTATATGAAAATAAAATCCAGCAGTTAGAGTAAAAACTAATGAAAGTATTGGCAATGTAAGAAAAAAATTACATTTCCTGAACAGTTATTTGCAGAGAACAAGTGAGATTATATGAACTTTCAGAGAGTACTGATGATGGCATTCCTGAAAATGGTTTGGATGTCGCTTTGTTACCACCCACAAACGCTGCAGATGATCTGAAAGATGAAGATTCTGGTGATGGAGAAGCACCAAATATTGATAATGTTGCAGCAAGTCTGTTGAAAGCTCCAGCTGCAATTTGCAGTAAGGCTATGTCTAAAAACATAGAAATTCCATCTATCTTTACCTATGATGCAGATACTGCTCTTCCAACAAGTAGAGATTCTCTGCTTTCCACATGCACTACTTCAGTACCCGACGAAACACCAAAAAAACCCACTTCACTAAAGCGAAAAAATTCAACTAACCAGTCTCGTACGTACAACTGGGTAAAACAGACACTTTCACCTACAACTAAAGTCTGGCCACAAATGAGTACTGCAAAACATTCGTTGAAGTTGAACTATTTTTTGAGAATGATGTTATTTATATGCATGATGGTGAAATACACCAACCAACATGCAGCGAAGAGGAACCGAGTTGGAGATTGCTCTGATGAGGAAATGAAATGTTTTTCAGCTATCTTGCTTGTTAGTGGTTACGTCGTTCTGACAAGGAAAGACATGTCAACAGATGTACACAAGATTTTAGTTTCTAATGCCATTTTCTAAGGTTCGCCCCCTTATAAGAATGATAACTGAAAAATGCAGAGAGCGTACGCCTCATATGCAAAATCATTCAGTCGACGAAAACATGGTGCCTTATTTTGGGCGACATGGGGCAAAACAGTTTATTCGGGGCAAACCTATAAAATATGGGTTTAAGTTCTGGTTTGGGGGGTCCAGTAATGGATATCTGACACGGCTTGAACCACACCAAGCAACTAGCACACTGCCAATAAAATGTGTCCACAACGATTTTGGTTACAGAGTAGTCATAGCTTATGTCGACCAGCTGGAAGAAATTCCATATAGACTGTATTTTGACAATTTATTTACTGCGTTTCACTTTCTGTTTGAATTTCATCTACGAAATACCAAAACCACAGGTAGCTAATATAAGAATCAACAAAATTGGCAAAGATTGTCAGTTATAAAAGGGAGAAGATTTTAAAAAGAATCCTAGAAGGACATTTGACTTCAGATCAGACAGTTCAGCTAATATATTAGTGGCTTCATGGAATGACAACAGTGTGGTGGCAATAGCGACGTACTTTAACACTATATATCCAACTCATTCAGTAATGCAATATTAACGTCTGGAGGAGAGACAGATAGTAATTCAACAATGAAGAGTCATTTATCACTAAAATATTTCACTCTACAGAGTATCTATCAGGGGCAAGAAATGGTACTTCCCCATAATTGCACATTTTGTTGATGGAGCTGAGGACAATGCATGACGGCTCTACAGGGAGGATGGTGGTAAATTAGATGACATGGCGTTTTGGCGAAGAATCGTCACTGCAATTCTGGAATCAAACTGCCGTGTTGCTACGCCGAGAGGAAGACCATCTAAAATGGCAAAAACTGTTTCTACGAGGGTATTTCGGAAAGTAAAGATACACTGTACGCCAGAGGAACAGAAGAGTTTTGGCGAGCAAGTTGGCAACACTGGTGTTAACCTTGAACCGTTAGCTTTCTCCTCGCGGTCGTTCGGCAGTTGAACGTTGCTTCTGGTTGGAGGAGGTCGTGTTTAAAATGGCTGCGCCGATTCAGAATCCCGCCAAATGCGAAGTGCGCTCCGTCAAACGTTTTCTTCATGAAAAAGGTCAGCGACCAGCGGATATTCACAAAGAAATTGTTTATGTTTATGGGAACATTATGAATCGACAAAATGTAACGAAATGGTGTCGTCATTTCTCTGAAGGTAGGACCGATGTTCATGACGAACAAAGAACAGGTCGGCCATCTGTGATCTCTGATGCCCTTCTTCGGAGAAAGGAGGACGCAATTCGTGAGAATAGACGTCTCAGATTGAAAGAATTGCATCAGATCATACCGGACGTGTCAATGACAACTCTTTATGACATTGTGACTGTCAAGTTAGGGTACAGGAAATTGTGTGTGCACTGGGTTCCAAAGCTGTTAACGGAAGAACACAAAAAGAAAAGGATGGGGTTTGCACTCGACTTCCTCACACACTATGCTGAAGCAGGCGATGATTTCCTTGATCACATTGTGACAGGTGACGAGACCTGAGTTTATCATCATACACCTGAATCCAAGCAACTATCAATGCAATGGCGCCATTCGAATTCACCAAAAGGCAAGAAATGCAAAACGTCGATTTCAGCGAAGAAAATCGTGGCTTCTGTTTTTTGGGACAGACAAGGCATTCTTCTGTTGGAATTTATGCCTCCTGGAACGACAATTAATGCTGCTGCTTATTGCCAGACTCTGAAACGCCGTCGAAGGGCAATTCAAAACAAACGCAGGGGAATGCTGACAAGTGGAGTCCGCTTGCTTCATGACAACGCTCGGCCTCACACAGCGCTCGTAACCAAAGCACTACTCAAACAATTCCAATGGGACGTATTGGACCATCCGCCATACTGCCCGGACCTTGCGCCCACCGACGTCCTTGTCTTCCGTTACCTGGTCACATCTTGGTGGAAAATCATTCCACGATGATGAAGGGATCAAAGATGAAGTTGAAATGTGGTTCCGACAACAGATGGCAACCTTCTATGACTGTGGGATACAAAAGCTTGTGCACTGACGTAAAAAAAGATTGGAAATCGGGGGTGATTATGTCGAAAAATAACAAATAATCCAGTTAATAAGATGTAACTGACGTTTTCTAAATAAATTTTCTATTTAAGGACTGCGAGCCATTTCATCTTTACTTTTCGAAATGCCCTCGTAGATATGACAAGCTGGAACATGCAGGAAAGGAGAAAACTTCACTGTCGCCAGTGTCAAAAAAAAATCTACAACAGAGTGCATTAAATGTAGTGCACCACTTCATGTATCACGTTTCATACTGCTCCACACAAAATAGTAAGGCAGTTTCGTTTGAATGCTTACATAGCGACATTGTACTAAGTGAATGTATATTCAGCTAAAGTCCTTCAAGAAGGATGGGCCATTTTTCAAAATCCATGCAAATAAAAATTGTTGAAGTGTTATGTCCGTGTAAGTTTCATTATAATTAGGCGATTAAAGTTTTTATTAAAGTGCAAGCAAAAAATAATTCAGCCTCATCTGGGTCAAAGTGATAGATTCACATATTTTATTGTTTCCGTCGCTTCTGCGTAATTCATTGATTGTATCAATACCTGTTTGTATTGTGATAATTTGCGAAATTTGGAACAGTTGCGAGTGCCGCGATAACCTCTACTGTTATCTTTAATTGTAGACTTGAACTGCAAAAGGATTTAGAAAAGATATATGAATGGTGCGAAAATTGGCTGTTGACCCTAAATAGCGAAAACTGTGACGTCATCCACATGAGTGCTAAAAGGAACTCGTTAAACTTCGGTTACACGATAAATCAGTGTAATCTAAAAGCCATAAATTCAACTAGGTATTACAATTACGAAAAACTTAAATTGGAAGGAACACGTAGAATAGCTTGTGGGGAAGGTTAACCAAAGACTGCGTTTTATTGGCAGGACACTCAGAAAATGTAACAGATCTGCTAAGGAGACTGCGTACACTACGCTTGTCCATCCTCTTTTAGAATACTGCTGCACCATGTGGGATCCTTACCATACAGGACTGACGGAATACATCGAAAAAGTTCAAAGAAAGACAGCACGTTTTGTATTATCGCGAAATACGGGAGAGAGTGTCACAGAAATGATACAGGATTTGGGCTGGAAATCATTAAAGGAAGGCGTTTTTCGTTGTGACGGAATCTTCTCAGAAAATTCCAATCACCAACTTTCTCCTCCGAATGCGAAAATATTTTGTTGACACCGAACTACGTAGGGAGGAACGATCACCACGATAAAATAATGGAAATCAGAGCTCGTACGGAAAGATATAGGTGTTCATTCATTCCGCGCGCTATACGAGATTGGAATAATAGAGAATTGTGAAGATGGTTCGATGAACCCTCTGCCAGGCACCTGAATGTGATTTGCAGAGTATCCATGTAGATGTAGATGTAGATGTAAACTTAATTGCGCTCTTTTAAAATGTTTGGAGCAGTAGACCAATCCTCTATCAAAACAATTGTTCACTAATTTCATTGTACAATTACATGAAAGTGGTTGTTTTGAGAATTTTAGAACACTTACAAAACTATATTTTTATAAGTGACCATTACTAGTGTTTTTGATATGTAATTTACATCGTAGCAAATCAGTTTGTCGTTCACAGTATAGCCAAAGAAAACAATCTCTGAATTTCAGAGTATATCAACGCAAATGTGCGTTTTTGGGAATTTTCGGAGGCTACTATTGTCCTTTCCATAATCTACAAGCAAATTGTAGTAAATCTGCGTTTGTGATTGAATTTCTGTTGCAAATTTTCTAACGAACATATTGTTTCACATTTAATTTTCCATTAAAGAAGGGAAAATTAACTCGAAAACAGTTTGCTAACAACTATCATTAACTTCAAAACGTTTTAGGAAACTAGTAGCTTTTAGTGCAGGTCTGTGATGCCTTAGTTGAAGTCTCGTTTGTACATGTGCTACAATTCTTGTAGGGAATTAGCAATTTTCTAGCTGAACACATTAAAAGAGAATCAGCGGGCTTCATTTAAAGTAACTTGTTCACTGACTTGTAAGGCACGGCACCAGCCAAAATGCAATCCCACTGTGAATGCTGTTCTCAAACACAGGTGCGAGTTGGTTGACTTTCGTGAGCATCTGGCAATCGCCAAAGCATTGGCAGCTGCTGCAAATCTGTGTGTGGGAAGAGCTCCCGAGAGTCGTGTACCTGTTGTACCTGTACCTGTGGTACCTGTACCTGTGGTACCTGTACCTGTGGTACCTGTACCTGTGGTACCTGTACCTGTGGTACCTCTACCTGTGGTACCTGTACCTGTGGTACTTCTACCTGTGGTACCTGTACCTGTGGTACCTCTACCTGTGGTACCTCTACCTGTGGTATGTCTACCTGTGGTACCTGTACCTGTGGTACCTGTACCTGTGGTACCTGTACCTGTGGTACCTGTACCTGTGGTACCTGTACCTGTGGTACCTGTACCTGTGGTACCTGTACCTGTGGTACCTGCACCTGTGGTATCTTCTCTTGTGTTACCTGTACCTGTGGTACCTCTACCGGTGGTACCTGTACCTGTGGTACCTGTACCTGTGGTACTTCTAGCTGTGGTGCCTGTACCTGTGGTACCTGTACCTGTGGTACCTCTACCTGTGGTACCTGTACCTGTGGTACCTGTACCTGTGGTACCTGTACCTGTGGTACCTCAAGTACTGTCCTCTCCTGTAGATCCTGTCTCCTCTGCAGAAAGTACAGGCTCTGTCGTTATCCGTACCCTTGACTGCAAGTGGCATGTCAATGGCAGATCTACGCATCCTGTATGGGGTGGACAGTGACCAGGGATAACTGTGTACAGATCCCCCTAACCAACAAGTTTGAGGTGCTGTCTTTCACTGAAACAAGCTTATCCTATGCGACTCACTTCACCTGTTTTGGGGAAACAGGTTTCCTCCAGTGTCAGGAGGCAGTATACACAGAGGGGTAGGTATCTATAAAACGTCTGCAGTTCAATGGAATATTATACTACCCCTTACGGAAATGGGAGCAATGGACACGAAAGGACACCATATGCACTCAGAGTATTGCCTGGAGATCTCGTTCAGAATGGTGAAGAGGCAAATCCGGCAGCTGTTGAGGGAGCAGGGTGCAACCAACTGCAGATCGTGCAGCACATTGGAGCAAATCATGCCTGTCGGCTGGTCTCTGAGGTCATACTCAGGGCATTCCAACGACTGGCAGAAGGTTGGGAAGATCAGCCTTGCGCATGGAGTTTCAATGACGTCCACGATTTTCTGCATTGTCCCCAGAGCCCATAATGTCCCTTTGGTTCCGAACAAGTGGAAGGACTGAACCAGATACTTCCAGGGTTCCGTAATATGCTAGACTGTGACTTTCTGGACTTGCACCGTAGGGTTGAGAACTGTAGGATCCCCTAAATGGGTCTGGTATGCACTGCACCTCAGAGGTTGCTACTCAAGTATCCCACCGTGTGGGGTGCACACAAGGGCTTTTTTGCGTCAGGCATCTCACTATTGAATTCAGATAACAATAGCTGTAGGAAACACAGAAATATCGAAAGAGATGCCTCCCACAGGTAAGACTATAGAATTCTCAATGGTAAACTGTCGAAGGATTCGCAACCAAGTGCCAGAGTTTGAAGAGCCTATGAGAAGCAGTGAATCTACGTACAAAAAGCTGGTTAAAACCTGAAATTGATCTTTGGGGAAAATCTAAGTATATCAGAAGGATAGGCAAACGGGAAATGGAGGTCGTGTATTTGTCACAATAGACAAACTTAAATCCACTGAAGCTGGTGGGCATGAGCGACTGCATGAGACTCAGTATCAGGGCTGGGAATAAAATTATTGACTCCTTCTATAGTCCAGCAGACTTTTTCCTGATGTAACCGAAAACTTCAGAAAATATCCCAGTTCACTTGTATGTAAGTTCCCCAATCACACTGGGATCACTTGTGCATACTTTAATCATCCAACAATTAACTGGGAAAATTACAGTTCTGTTAGTGTTGGGCTTGATAAGACATCCTGTGAAACAGTAGAAAATGCCTTCTCTGAAAACTACATACGACTGTTAGGAACACCACTCATGATAGGAATATATTGGATATAATGGCAACAGATAGACATGACCTCTGAGGAAGTCCACATAGAAACTGGTATCAGTGACCATGACGCACTTGTGGCGACGAAGATAACAATTACAACATGCAGAAACATATATATGTTCAGAACACTAGATTAGTGTCATATCTCAGTGAGGAACTTGAAACTTTCAGCACAGGGCAGGAGCATGTAAAGAAACTCAGGCTCAAGTTCAAAAGAACAGTCGACCATGCACTGGATACACATGTATCCAGTAGAGCAGTTCATAATGGTTTGGAACCTCCATGGTATACTGTCAGTGTAAAGAAACTAAAGAAAGCAATTACTGCATAACTGCTGTAAAACAAATTGTAGGGCTATAGATAGAGATATGCTGAATGAAATGCGTTCGGCTGTCAAGAGAGCCATGCATGATGCCTTCAGTGACTACTGTAGCAGAATATTGTCAAGTGATTTTTCACAGAACCCAAAGAAATCCTGGTCATATGTAAAGACTGTTAGTGGTTACAAAGTTAGTGTCCAGTCCCTAGCGAATGAGACGGGAACTGACATTGAGGGTAGCAAAGCAAACGCTGAAATGCTCAACTTTGTTTTCTAATGTTACTTTAGGAAGGGTAACCCAGTGGGATAGTGTTGTGTACACCGTTCCGCATAGTCAGCGCATACACAACTTTCCCACTAGAGCGCGCCCCGCTAAGCACAACAGCGCAGGCGCAGCGCTCGTCTGTCTCCGCACTACGAGATGGCACTGTCTTAGAGACGGACCAAATTCTGCTTCCGCCGATCCGCGTATTAATATGTAACGCAGCCAATGAGATTGCTGCTAATGTAGAACCTTTTCTCCTCGCGGATCACACTCGCGCAGTGATACCTGAAAGTGCGAGGTATTATAACAAGTGTACAGACCTCTGATTAGTCAGTCTGTATTAGTCTGCATTTGTCTGTACCAGTCTATAGTCAAGTTTCAGTCTGCGCCTAATAAGATTACCATATTCCTGTACATAGCCATGAAGATAAATGTATAGACACTTTGTCAAATATCAGAGATATGTGAGAATAAGATGAACGTACCAAGACCAAAGGAACTTGAGATTGTCAATTGTAAACAGCATCCAGGATCCAGTTACGTAATGTCTATGCTTTTTATTATTTTAATAAATGTGTGTGAAAATTATTCAAGTTCTGTTTAAAGTTGGTCACCGTCAATCTGCTACTCTAAGTGTGCAAGTGGCATTCCTATCGTCTGACCTAACTGTGGTGTCACCGCCAGACACCACACTTGCTAGGTGGTAGCCTGTCTCCTCCATGTCCAAACAACATCGCTTTGGTTCACTCTGAGATGCCTACACACTTCCGTTTTTGAGAGCACTTCCTGGCTCAAAGTAACAATGCAGATGCGATTGAAACATGGTATTGACTGTTTAGGCATGGTTGAACTACAGGCAACACGAGCCGTGTACCTCCTTCCTGGTGGAATGACTGGAACTGATCATCTGTTGGACTTCCTCCATCTAATAGGCGCTGCTCATACATGGTTGTTTACATCTTTGGGTGGGTTTAGTGACATCTCTGAACAGTCAAAGCGACTGTGGCTGTGATACAATATTCACAGCCAACATCTATCTTCGGGAGTTCTGGGAACTGGGGTGATGCAAAACTTTTTTGATCTGTGTAATAAAGACCCACTTTATCAAGACATTATTCCTTCCCAAGTAGCACATATTCCTGTTGATTAAATGCAGAACTGAACATACAGAATCTGTTCATGAAACTGTTGCTGATGAAGTGCACCAAATAGTACCAGCTAACATATATGCAGTTTTGAACTATCTGGCATTAGCATTCACAAAAATGTATAACTGTAAACTTAATATCCACTTGAGCTCATACTGTACTGCTACTTCCTCATTAACCCAAAGCAGATTAGTTATGATTACACATTTGCTGTATATTACAGATTTTATATGATGGTTGTTTGTCATGTTCACAGGGATGAAACTGAGGTTGTTCAACTAAGTGACATACGTACAAATTTTATGGCACATGCAATGTTATCTTACTACATCTGTCTCTTAAGTAACTGCTCATTTGAATTGGGCAGTCTTCCTGAATTGTTGGAAACAGTGTGATTTCTATTTTCAAAGGTGCATTCATGGCAAAAAAATTATATTTTTTGATGTACTGGAAAAATTATACAGAAAACCTAAACAGCACGTGTATTTAATCGTAACTAGAGTTACTGACATGATACTCCATAGAACATTCCTAAAGAAGCTTTATTTTCATGGTATTAATGTGTCAAATGAGTGGACTCACTTTGTTCGTCACCATAAGAAAAAATAAAGTTTGCAGACATACAAGTAATTGTCTCAGTATTTTTAAGAACAATCCATCACCTGCAGCATGTATCAAGGTTTAGTAGTGCTATCTTCGATTCATATCTATCTTGTTGCTGTGCATGTTCATTCTCAAACCAACTTTGTAGAATTGGTAATTAACTGCAGTATCAACATGCAAGTAGTGTCCATCATGACAAGTTATGACTAAGCTATAAACTTAGTCTCCACTGACGAAAATGCTGTACTGCAGATGCTAAAACCATGTTCAAATGGCTCTGAACACTATGGGACTTAACTACTGAGGTCATCAGTCCACTAGAACTTAGAACCAGTTAAACCTAACTAACCTAAGGACATCACACACATCCATGTCTGAGGCAGGATTCGAACCTGTGACCATAGCAGTAGCACGGTTCCAGAATGTAGCGCCTAGAACCGCTCAGCCACCCTGGCTGGCTTAAAACTATGTCCCACTCACCCTCACTGTATTGTAGCTCAACTTTTTTTTTTTTACTTTAATAGTCTCCTCTGTAAGAGTGTTTTATCCCTGTTTCAATGCTCTAGGTGACAATAATAGAGCCATAGGGTTTTTATGGAAGCCTAAAAACTGGCATTAATTTTTAAATACATTTCAAAATACATTTAACACATAATGTTAGTATCGCTCTGTGTATAAGTTGTTATCTGTATCAACCCAACATGTTCATAATGACGTATGCGAAATTTAATAAGGGAAATTAGAGCTCGTACGGAAAGATATAGGTGTTCATTCTTTCCGCGCGCTATACGAGATTGGAATAATAGAGAATTGTGAAGGTGGTTCGATGAACCCTCTGCCAGGCACCTGAATGTCATTTGCAGAGTATCCATGTAGATGCAGATGTAGATGTAAACTTAATTACGCTCTTTTAAAATTTTTGGAGCAGTAGGCCAATCCTCTATCAAAACAATTGTTCACAAACTTCATTGTACAATCACATGAAAAAGTTTGTTTTGAGAAATTTAGAACACTTACAAAACTATATTTTTATAAGTGACCATTACAAGTGTTTCTGATACGTAATTTACTTCGTAGCAAATTAGTTTGTCGTTCACAGTATAGCCAAAGAAAACAATCCCTGAATTTCAGCGTGTATGAACGCAAATGTGCGTATTTGGGAATTTTCGGAAGCTGCTATTCTCCTCTGCGTAATCTAGAAGTAAGTTGTAGTAAATCAGCATTTGCAATTTAATTTCCGTTGCAAATTTTCTAACGAACGTTTTGTTTCACGAAAATTAACTCGAAGAGAGTTTTCTAACAGCTATAATTAGCATCAAAACGTTTAAGGTAACTAGTAGTTTTTACCACAGATCTGTGATGCCTTAGTTGAATTCTCGTTTGTGCATATGCTTCAATTCTTGTAGGGAATTAGCAATTTTCTAGCTCAACACATTAAAAGAGAATCAGCGGGCTTCATTTAAAGTTACTTGTTCACTCTTGTAAGGCACGCCACCAGCCAAAGTGCAATCCCACTGTGAATGCTGTTCTCAAACACAGGGCGAGTTGGTTGACTTTCGTGAGCATCTGGCAATCGCCAAAGCATTGGCAGCTGCTGCGAATTCGTGTGTGGGAAGAGCTCCCGAGAGTCGTGTACCTGTTGTACCTGTACCTGTGGTACCTGTACCTGTGGTACCTGTACCTGTGGTACCTGTCCCTGTGGTACCTGTACCCGTGGTACCTGTACCCGTGGTACCTGTACCTGTGGTACCTGTACCCGTGGTACCTGTACCCGTGGTACCTGTACCCGTGGTACTTCAAGTAATGTCCTCTCCTGTAGATCCTGTCTCCTCTGCAGAGAGTACAGACTCTGTCGTTATCCGCACCCTTGACTGCGAGTGGCATGTCAATGGCAGATCTACGCATCCTGTATGGGGTGGACAGGGACCAGGGATAGCTGTTGTACAGATCCCCCTGACCAACAAGTTTGAGGTGCTGTCTTTCACTGAAACAAACTTATCCCATGCGACTCACTTCACCTGTTTTCGGGAAACAGGTTTCCTCCAGTGTCAGGAGGCAGTATACACAGAGGGGTAGGGATCTATAAAACGTCAGCAGTCCAACGATACGGAATATTATATTACCCCTTAAGGAAATGGCAGCAATGGACACGAAAGGACACCATGTGTACTCAAGAGTGTATGTCTGGAGATCTCGTTCAGCATGGTGAAGAGGCTAATCCGGCAGCTGTTGAGGGAACAGGGTGCAACCAACTGCAGATCGTGGAGCACATTGGAGCAAATCATGCCTGTCGGCTGGGCTCTGAGGTCATACTCAGGGCATTCCAACGACTGGCAGAAGGTTGAGAAGATCAGCCATGCGCATGGAGTTTCAATGACGTCCACGATTCTCTGCATTGTCCCCAGAGCCGATAATGTCCCTTTGGTTCCGAGTCATACGGAAGGACTGAACCAGATACTTCCAGGGTTCTGTAATATGCTAGACTTGCGACTTTCTGGACTTTCATCATAGGGTTGAGAACTGTAGGATCCCCTAAATGGGTCTGGTATGCACTGCACATCAGAGGTTGCTACTCACAAGGGAACCTCCCCATCGCACCCCCCTCAGATTTTGTTATAAGTTGGCACAGTGGATAGGCCTTGAAAACCTGAACACAGATCAATCGAGAAAACAGGAAGAAGTTGTGTGGAACTATGAAAAAAAAAGCAAAATATACAAACTGAGTAGTCCATGTGCATGATAGGCAACATCAAGGAGAGTGTGATCTCAAGAGCGCCGTGGTTCTGTGGTTAGCGTGAGCAATTGCGGAACGAGAGGTTCATGGTTCAAGTCTTCCCTCAAGTGAAAATTTTAATTTCTTTATTTTCGCAAAGTTATGATCTGTCCGTTCATTCATTGACGTCTCTGTTCACTGTAATAAGTTGAGTGTCTGTGTTTTGCGACCGCACCGCAAAACCGTGCGATTAGTAGACGAAAGGACGTGCCTCTCCAATGGGAACCGAAAACATTTGATTGCAAGGTCATAGGTGAACCGATTCCTCCACAGGAAAACACGTCTGATATATTCTATATGAAACTGGTGACGACATGTGCTCCACATGACAGGAATATGTTGTCGACCCACCTAACTTGTACACTTGGTAAATTGATAAAAAGAATCTTCTACTTTTCCCGATTTAGGTTTTCTTGTGGATGTGATAATGACTCCCAAAAAAGTGATGAAAACATAAGAGTTTGTCACATGAAGTGCAACAAATGAATGCAACAGTTTCACAGTTGCACAGTTTTCCCTGCGCTCTGTCAAAACATATGTTTTTAACGTTTTCAAATTTTTCCGTGTGTAGACCGTCAAATCCTGCATATGTCCAAGCAGATCTGAACATGTCCTGGAATTTTGGAGAGCGAAGTTGATTATGTGTGAGTGCCTGAACTTTGATAATTGTCTGAAAACAAAAAATTAAGCTCTTCACTCGAGGGTAGACTTGAACCAAGGACCTCTCATTCCGCAGCTGCTCACGCTAACCACGGGACCAAGGCGCACCTAAGTTCACAATATCCTTGATGTTGCCTATCCTGCACATGGACTACTCTGTATATTTTGCTTTTTTTTTCATAGTTCCACACAACTTCTTCCTGTTTTCTCGACTGATCTGTGTTCAGTTTTTCAAGGCCTATCCATTGTGCCAACTTATAAATAAATCTGAGGGGGGTGCGATGGGGAGGTTCCCTTGTCAGGTAGCCGACTGTGTGGGGTGCACACAAGGGCTTTGTTTGCGTCAGGCGACTCACTACAGAATCCAGATAACAATAGCTGTAGGAAACACAGAAATATCGACAGAGATGCCTCCCACAGGTAAGAGTATTGAATTCTCAATGGTAAACTGTCGAAGGATTCGCAACCAAGTGCCAGAGTTTGAAGAGCCCTTGGAAAGCAGTGAAGCTCACATAATGCTATGTACAAAAAGCTGGTTAAAACCTGAAATCGATCTTTGGGGAAAATCTATCAAAAGAATAGGCAAATGGGAAATGGAGGTGGTGTATCTGTCAGAATAGACAAACGAAAATCCACTGAAACTGGACATGAGCCACTGGATGAGACTCATTATGAGGGGTAGGCATAAAATGATTGGCTCCTTCTGTAGTCCAGCAGACTTTTTCCTGATGTAACCGAAAACTTCAGAGAAAATCCCAGTTCACTTGTATGTAAGTTCCCCAGTCATACTGGTGGATGCTTTAATCATCTGACAAATAACTAGGAAAATTACAGTTTTGTTAGTGTTGGGCGTGATAAGACATCCTGTGAACAGTACTAAATCCCTTCTCTGAAAACTTCCTACAACAGATAGTTAGGAACCCCAGTAACGATGAGAATAAATTGGATATAATGGCAACAAGTAGATGTGACCTCTGAGGATGTCCACTTCGAAACTGGTGCCAGTGACCATGACGCACTTGTGGCAAAAAAGATAACCAAAGTCCATACAACAACTACAACATGCAGAAAGATATATACTATGTTCAATACATTAGATTAAGAAATCAGTAATGTCATATCTCAGTGAGGAAATTGAATCTTTCAGCAAAGGGCAGGAGCATGTGAAGGAACTCTGGCTCAAGTTTAAAAGAATAGTTGACCATGCAGTGGCTACATATGTATCCAGTACAGCAGTTCATAATGGTATGGAACCTTCATGGCATACTGTCAGCGTAAAGAAACTAAAGAAGGAGATTAATGCATAACAGGTGTATCGCTATAGATAGAGATATGCTGAATGAAATGCATTCGGCTGTCAAGAGAGCTGTGCGTGATGCCTTGACTGACAGCTGTAGCAGAATATTGTCAAGTGATTTTCTCACAGAACCCAAAGAAATTCTGGTCATATTTAAAGACTGTTAGTGGTTCCAAAGTTAGTGTCTAGTCCCTAGTGAATGAGAGAGGAACTGACATTGAGAGTAGCAAAAAAAAGCACTCCATCTTCAGGCCACGAGTGGCCTACCGCGACCATCCGACCGCCGCGTCATCCTCAGTGGAGGATGCAGATAGGAGGGGCGTGGTGTCAGCACACCGCTCTCCCGATTGTTATGATGGCATTCTTGACCGAAGCCGCTACTATACGGTCGAGTAGCTCCTCAATTGGCATCACGAGGCTGAGTGCATCCCGAACAATGGCAACAGCGCATGGAGGCCTGGATGGTCACCCACCCAAGTGCCGACCACGCCCGAAAGCGCTTAACTTCGGTGATCTCACTGGAACCGGTGTATCCACTGCGGCAAGGCCGTTGCCCTGAGAGTAGCAAAGCAAACGCTTAAATGCTCGGCTCCGTTTTATAACGTTGCTTGACAAAGGAAAACCCAGTGGAATAGCTTCAATTTAATTCTCGTCCGCAGCCCGTGGTCTTGCGGTAGCGTTCTCGCTTCCCATGGACGAGGTCCGGGTTCGATTCCCGGCGGGATCAGGGATTTTCCCTGCCTCGAGATGACTGGGTGGTGTGTCGTCCTCATCATCATCTTTCATCCCCATTACCATCGGAGGAAGGCAATGGCAAACCACCTCCTGCTAGGACCTTGCCTAGTCGGCGGTGCAGGTCTCCCGCATCGTCCCCTAGCTCCTTGGAGTATGGGACCTCATCATCAACACTATGAAAAGATGAATGAAGTAAATATTAGTGTCAGTGGTGGTGAGAAACAGCTGGAATCTTTGAAACTGAACAAAGCTTCAGGGCCCGATGAAATCCCTGCGAGATTCTATACTAATCTGTGGCTGAGTTAGCCCTGCTTCTAAGTATACTCTATTGTGCATTCTTCTCACAAAAAAAATCTGTGCCCAGTTCTTGGAAAAAGGCACAGGTGACACCCATCTACAAAAAGGGTAGTAGAAATGATACCCAAAACTACTCTCCAATATCCTTGATATCCATTTGTTGTATAATCTTACAATATATTTTAGCTCAAACATAATGAGGTATGACTTTTGTTCTATGGGGCCTGCGGTGCCAAACATCTCTTTTAATGACATGATTATTTATGAATAATATCCTGCTACAGTGCTATGTTTATATTTTATCTCATTCATAATGGGCCCATTTCGGCAAATTGCCATCGTCAGGTGCTCTGTAAATACATAGATAAGCGATGGTCTTAATATAAAGGTTTTGTAACTATGATCTGAAAATTTGTAATATATCATTAGGTGTTTTACCTTACACGTAACATTGTTGCTGTCATGTCCTATCTGTTTTGGAATTATTACTTTCTCCAAGGTGTAGAGTGGAGATGTATATCATGTGGTGTCACCGCCAGACACCACACTTGCTAGGTGGTAGCCTTTAAATCGGCCGCGGTCCGTTAGTATACGTCGGACCCGCGTGTCGCGACTATCAGTGATTGCAGACCGAGCGCCGCCACACGGCAGGTCTAGAGAGACGTCCTAGCACTCGCCCCAGTTGTACAGCCAACTTTGCTAGCGATGGTTCACTGACAAAATACGCTCTCATTTGCCGAGACGATAGTTAGCATAGCCTTCAGCTACGTCATTTGCTACGACCTAGCAAGGCGCCATTACCAACCTCACGCCAGCCTGCGTGAGCTTAAGCGCGTGCCTTTCGGCTTCCTCCTAGTGGGTTGACTGTCTTGCCAATCCACAACATATCAGATGTTACTTATTTTCCAAATATGCTACTTTTCTGACAGTTGGATGACAGTGGGTCAGCCATGTTACATGTTTACATAGTTACCATTATAATTAAGTTATGTGTGAAATTCAGTTGCTTATTATTATCTTTTTCATATAGATTTCTACTTATGTTTTTGCCTAAAGTTAGTGTAGCTGGATATTATTCATAAATAGTAATGAGGCATTTTTTACAGAATGACATCAGCGCCAACCAGAATGCATTTCAAATACATACTGAAAGCTTTGGACCAAGGCCATCGAGTAGATGCTGTATTTCTTTAATTCCGAAAAGCATTTCACTCATTTTTGCACCTGCGCTTATTGTCAAAAATGAGACCAAATCAAGTGAAATTTGTGACTGGACTGAGGACTTTTTGGTAGGGAAGACGCAGCATAATCAGATCTAGAAGTAACTTCAAGTGTGCCCCAAGGAAGTGTGTTGGGACCCTTACTGTTGATGTATATTAATGACCTTTGAGACAATACTAACAGTAAAATCAGGCTTTTTGCAGATGATGCAGTTACCTATAATCAGAGAAGCAACATAAATACTCAGTCAGATCTTGATAAGATTTCTAAGTGATGCATAAAATTGGCTACTTGCTTTAAATGCTCAGAAATCTAAAATCGTAAACTCCACAAAACGAAAAAAAACAGTATCCTATGACTAACTATTTTGTCCCCTTGCTCGTCGCCCAGCAATCCTACGTACTTGGTTCGGTAGACAAACAATTCAAACAAATGGTATTAATGAGTTTTATTACAAAATGAAAAGACACAATACTTAACTTCGCAGTGGGTGTGCAGCTCCTCAACGAACTGCTAGGAATAGATCATAGGACTCTGAAAAAAGTGGAATTGTAGTTGCTTCTGGCGTCCACGAAATTTCCAAATTTGTCGAGTTGAAGGATGTTAACGTGTTTCGTTATTAAAATTGAGTAAATAACTTTATAAAATGAAACTGATGCATTGAAAGTTAATCTTCGTGTAATGACTAACAACCTCCCTGAAGCATTTTTCAGTCTCAGGAATAATCAAACGCCTTGTTTTTAACTGCGAAATAACTACTGGTACGTAAGTTGCTGCTTACTAGCTAACTTATTTCCACCCTTATCGCTACATTTTTCCAAGCAGGAAATTAAGATTTCTGCTGTGACGTCGGATTTGCAAACAAAACGGCACAATTGCTCGCATCTCTTACTGTATTTAGATAATTTACCTACAGCCACTTTTGCATTTACTTTTCTTGTCGTTTTTTTATGACAATTGGAGCACAACATTCCAAGTGAAGAAGGGAATGCAGAGCACAGCTTGTGCTAACAGGTAAAGAGTGGACACAAGGAAATCCACTACTTTTTGGGCGTGCTTTTATTCCCTTGCGCACGACGGAAGTCGCACTGTGTGAACAAATATTGCGTTTCCTACAAATATTGTGCCGTGTGTGGGTGGTGAACATATTTGCAACTTGCTTTAAAGGTTCAGAAATATTAAACTGTGCACTTCACAAAATGAAAAAAGAAGGAATCTTACGACTATATGATCAGGTTGCCACAGTTGGAATCTAAAGTCATACAAATACCTGGGTGTAACAATTCGTAGGGATGTGAAACAGAACAATCAAATACGTTCAGTTGTGGCTAAAACAAATGGTAGACTTCAGTTTATTGATAGAAGACTGGGAAAATGCAGTTTGCAAAGCACATTGCTCACAAATCACTTTTGCAAACAATTCTAGAATGTTGCTTTTGTTCAGAATACGGTTTAACTTTCTTGCCATTTACACCAGTAAGTGAAATACGATTTAAGCTCATATTTTGCTGTAAGCTGTGTACTCTCTAATGGTGATTTATTCGTTTTGGGCTAAACTTGAAAACGGTCTTTGACCGAAATTAGTAGAGAACTGCGAAAAATAAATAATAGCTGAAGGTTTCACCATGAATTTTAACAAAAAGTCGAATGAACCTCTCAATATCCAGGAGATAGAAGCAAGTAGAGATGTACAGAGAGGGCTGAAAGGGATGAATGTGGGAGAGTTGCCACAGACAGAAAGCAACTGCAGGCATTTGGGACACATTATGCGATGACGGACACAGCCTCTCTGCTTCCGACCAAGGCATCCACACCCTTCGTTACCACAAGAAAACAAACCACACGGACGATTTGATAAAATCTTAGGAATGATAACAACGACAGATGTAAAAGAATAAAAAAATAAAAACTCAGTCCGAACAGGCCTTGGAAGGCCCAACGCTACCGACCGACCACCACGTCATCCTGTCAGCTCAGGGGCGTCACTGGATACAGATACCGGAGGGGCGAAATCGAAAGCAATATTTTACCTGCAGATTCTAAATTTAGGTCCTACGTAAAATCTATGAACACTCAAATAATTCAATACCTTCTCCTGCTGACAGTACGGGTAATGTAACTGATGATGATAAACAGAAGGCCTAAATTGTAAACCTAGCTTCCAAAAACTCGTTTACGGTAGAGGACTGCAGCACCATTCTCCCTTTCAATTATCGAACAAACGCAAGGATGACTGACATAGTGTTTAGTGTATCTGTGATTGTAAAACAGTTAAGATCCTTAGTCGCCAGGGAGGCATCTGGCCCAGACGGTATCCCCGTAAGACTATTTGTTGACTATGCTACAAATGTAGCACCATTCTTATCCACCATATATCAGAGATCATTGGAACAGCGGAAAGTTCCAGGGGAGTGGAAGAAGGCCCAGGTAATAGCAATCTATAAAAAGGGTAGAAAATCGAATGCACATAATTACCGGCCAATTTTACTGACATCAATTTGTTGTAGAATCATGGAACATATTTTGTGTTCAGCCATAATGACCCTTCTAGACTCTCAGAAGCTCATCTGCAGAAGCCAGGATGGTTTTAGGAAACAGCAGTCATGTGAGACACAGCTGGCCCTCTTTGTGCATGATATACAACAGGCTCTAGATACCGGCTCCCAGGTTATGCAAAATTTCTCGACATTCAAAAGGCGTTCGACTGAGTTCTGCACTGTCGCTTGCTCCAAAAAATGTGCTCTTATGATCTATCCGATGACATATGCACGTCTCACAGGAACTTGCAATTCCATTGCCATGGCGCTCGTATGGTGGTATCAATATGTGATAGCACATGCACACAACCGCATCTTACAGGAATGTGCAATTTCCTGTTATGGCGCCCATGTGGTGGTACTGATCTGTGATACCACATACACACCAAGTCATCTGACAGGAAATTGCAATTCCACTGCTATGACCCTCGTATGGTGGTATCAATGTGTGATGCCACATACACACCAAGGCATGTCACAGGAACTTGCAGTTCCACTGTTATGGCGCCCATGTGGTGGTATCGATCTGTGATACCACATGTACACCAAGACGTCCCACAGAAACTGGCAATTCCACTGTTGTAGCACCCAGTGGTGGTACTGATACTTTATACCACATGCACATTAAGGCGTTTACCAAGGCATCTCACAGGAACTTGAAATTCCACTGCTATGGCACTTGTGTGGTGCTATCAATATGTGATAGCACATACACACAAAGGCATCTCACAGGAACTTGAAATTCCACTCTTATGCCGCCCATGCGGTGGTATCAATGTGTGATGCAACATGCACACCAAGGCATCTTACAGGAACTTGCAAATCCACTGATATGGGACTCGTGTGGTGGTATCAATGTGTGATAGCACATGTACACCAAGGTGTCACACATGAACTTGCAATTCCATTACTATAGCGCTCATGTGGTGGTATCAATGTGTGATGCCACATCCACACCAAGGCATGTCACAGGAATTGCTGTTCCACTGTTATGGCACCCATGTGGTTGTATCGATATGTAATACCACAAGGCATCTCATAGGCACATGCAATTCCACTGCTGTGGCCCTTGTGTTATGGTATCAATATGTGATAGCACATGAACACCAAACCATCTCACAGGAGCTTGCAATTCCACTGTTATGGCTCCTATGTCATGGTATCGATCCATGATTCCACATGCACACCAAGGCATCTCACAGGAACTAGCAATTCCACTGTTATGGCACCCATGTGGTGGTATCAAACCACGATACCACATCCACACCAAGGTATCTCACAAGGACTTGCAATTCAATTGCTATGGCACCCATATGGTGGTATTAATGTGTGATAGCACTTTCACACCAAGGCATCTCACAGGAACTTGCAATTCCACTGTTATGGTGCCCACGTGGTAGTACAGATCTGTGATACCACATGCACACCAAGAACTTACAGGAATTTGCAATTCCTCTGCTATGGCACCATGTGGTGGTATCGATGTGTGGTAGCACATGCACACAAAAATATCTCACAATAACCTGCAATTTCACCGTTATGGCGCTCATGTGGTTGCATCAATCCATGATACCACATCCAAACCAAGGTGTCTCAGAGGAACTTGCAATTTCACTGCTATGACACTCGTGTGGTGTCATCAAAGTGTCATAATACATTCACATCAAGGTATCTCACAGCAACTTGCAATTCCATTACTATGGCGCCCATATGGTGGTATCAATGTGTAATAGCACATGCACACCAAGGCATGTCACAGGTAGTTGTAAATCCACTGTTATGGTAACCATGTGGTGGTATTGATCTGTGATGCTAGATGTACACAAAGTGCCTCATAATAACTCTCAAGTTCAGTGTTATGGCGCCTGTGTGGTGGTATCGATCTGCGATACCACATGCAGACCAAGGCGTTTCACAGAAACTGGCATTTCCACTGTTATGGCGGCCATGTGGTGGTATCGATCTGTGATAGCACATGCACGCCAAGGCAATTCTACTCTAATGGCACCCATGTGGTGGTATCGATGTGTGATACCTTATGCACACTAAGGCAACTCACAGGAATTTGCATGTCTTCTTCTATGGCACGCACGTGGTGGTATTGATCTGTGATACCACAAACAAACCACAAGGGTGCACACGATATCTCCCTTCCATGGCGACAGTGGGGGATGGTGGTGGTTGTTGGGATGTTTAAGGTGGACTAAACAGCTAAGGTCATCAGTCCCCCATTCCAAAAACAGGCGAGGCAAAAATTTGCGGAGCAGGTAAAACCCCAAGGGGAAGGAGACTCCCCCCCAGGCACTGAAAGAACACAAATGCGGCAATGAACACTACAGACAAGAAGAGTACAGATGAACACCAGACAGAAAGAAACAGAAGAAAAGAAGATGGCCGTAGACTGGTTGACTGACCACAAGAACAAAAAAAAAAAGGGAAAGAGTCAACCAGTCGACTACACACTAAAATCTGCAACCAAATATGAGAGACTCGAGGACAAGAGACACAGAAAGGGAAAGGTGCAGGACCTCCCTAAATTGAACCATAAAAAGGGGTACCACGGATAAAATTTAAAACGTCATCAGCCATGGAGGCATCGTCGCATAAAACCAAAGGCAAAGTGCCCGGGAGATTAAAAGACTGCCGGAGGGTGCGCAGTCGGGGACACTACAACAGTATGTGGGCGACCGTCAGCTGGGACCCACACGGACACAGGGGGGGATCCTCCTGACGCAAAAGATGGCCGTGCGTCAGGTAGGTATGGCCGATGCGGAGCTGACACAGGACGACAGACTCCCTGTGAGAAGCCCGCAGGGAAGACCGCCACACATCGGTCGCCTCCTTAACAGCCCGCAGTTTATTCGGAGATGTCATGCCACGCCACTCAGCAGTCCACATCCCAAACACCTTACGGCGCAACACCAACAGCTGATCACGAGCCGGGAGGCCGATCTCCAAAACTGGGGCGTCGATCGCCCCTTTGGCCAGCCTGTCAACACGTTCGTTCCCCCGAGATGCCAACGTGACCTGGCGTCCAAACAAAGACCACCGAACGACCAGAATGGGTAATGGCGGAAACAGACTCCTGAATAGAGGACACCAGAGGAGAAGAGGTATAGCAGCAGTTGACTATGGACGTACCTGAGCAGGAACGCATATGCTCAAGAGCGCGCAATATGGCCACCAGCTCTGCAGTAAAAATAATGCAGCCAGCTGGCAAGGAGCGCTGTTCAACATGGCCAGCGTAGGCAGTGCGACCATCAACCAGGGAACCATCAGTGTAGACAGTCTCACAGCCTGAAAATGAGGCGAGGAGCGCAAGAAAACGGCGACGGAGGGCAACAGGCGGAACTGAGTCCTTGGGTCCCTGTGCCAAGTCCAGACGGACGGAGGGACGGGGCAAACACCAGGGAGGCGTAGGTGCACGGACTCGGAAGGGAGGCAGAAGAGGGAATGACCCCAGTTCCGACAGCAGGGACTGGACGTGGACAGCTATGGAAAGCCCGGACCTAGGTCGCCGTTCGGGCAGATGGAGGACCATGGCAGGGAAAAGCAGGCGACGATTGGGATGGCCCGGCGAGCAATGCACGTGGACAGCATAGTCGGCGAGCAGTCGATGGCGGCGAATCCGCAGTGGGGGAACCCCGGCCTCCACCAGTAGACTATCCACGGGGCTTGTATGAAAAGCGCCAGTTTCAAGCCGAACCCCACAGTGGTGTATGGGGTCTAACAACATCAACACTGATGGTGATGCAGACCCATAGGCCAGGCTCCCATAATCAAGCCTGGACTGCACAAGGGCTCTGTACAATCGCAACAGCATGCAGCGATCCGCACCCCAAGATGTGTGGCTCAGGCAGCGGAGGGCGTTGAGTTGCCGCCAGCACTTTTGCTTCAGCTGAGTAATATGAGGAACCCATGTGAGCTGGGCATCAAAGACGAGTCCTAAGAAGTGGCAAGTGCCCACCACTTCAAGCAGGTGGCCATCGAGGTAAAGGTCAGGATGAGGGTGGGCCGTCCGACGCCTGCAGAAGTGCGTAACTCGAGTCTTGGCTGCAGAGAACTGAAAACCATGAGTCAGAGCCCATGATGCTGCCTTGCGAACGGGTACTTGCAGCCTGCGTTCGGCGACTCCCGTAGTCGTGGAGCTAAAGGAGATGCAAAAGTCGTCGGCATACAAAGAAGGAGACACCGACTACCCCACGGCTGCAGCCAGACCATTAATGGCCACTAGGAAGAAGGAGACGCTCAACACCGAGCCCTGCAGGACCCCATTTTCCTGTGTATAACTAGAGGCGGCACCGACTTGCACCCGGAAAGAGCGGCGCAATAGAAAGGTTTGAAGAAAAGCCGGGAGCCAACCACGAAGACCCCACTTATGCAACGTAGCAAGGATGTGATGCCTCCATGTGGTGTCATACACCTTCTGCAGATCAAAAAAGACAGCAACGAGATGCTGACATCGGGCAAAGGTCGTACGGATAGCAGATTCCAGCCACACCAAATTGTCCAAAGCAGACCGGCCCCGACGGAAGCCACCCTGGGATGGAGCGAGGAGACCACGCCACTCAAGGACCCAACACAAACGCCGCCCCACCATACGTTAGAGCAATTTGCACAAAACGTTGGTGAGGGTAATGGGACGAAAGCTGTCCACCGCCAGTGGGTCCGCACCGGGCTTCAAGATGGGGACAATAAGACCCTCTCGCCATTGTGACGGGAACATGCCCTCACTCCAAATGCGGTTAAAGATGGTGAGGATGTGTGTCTGGCAGTCCCTGGAGAGATGCTTCAGCATCTGCGTGTGGATGCAGTCTGGTCCTGTTGCTGTATCAGGGCAATCGGCGAGGGCAGCGAGGAATTCCCTCTTGCTGAAAGGAGTATTGTATTTTTCAGAACGACGTGTGTGGAATGGTAACGGCGTCTGCTCGGCTCGCTCCTTTAGAGAGCGAAAGGCGGGGGGATAAGCTGCAGTCACAGAGCTCTTAGCGAAGTGCGCAGCCAGGTGTTCAGCAATGGCGGCAGCGTCCGTGCAGACAGCGCCGTCCAAGGAGATCCCAGGGACACCCATAGGGGTCTGGTATCCATAAATCCGCCGGATCCGGGACCACACGAGCGAGGGGGAGACACGGGAGCCCAGGGGAGAGACATACCTCTCTCAACACTCCTGCTTACGCCGTGCAATAAGATGACGGTCCAAGGCACGAAGCCTCTTAAAGGCGATGAGGATCTCTAGAGACGGGTGCCGCCTATGATGCTGGAGAGCCCGCCTACGGTCGCAAATAGCCTCAGCAATCTCCGACGACCACCAGGGTACAGCCTTCCTCTGAGGGAGTCCAGAAGATCGGGGGATGGCAGCCTCGGCCGCCGAAATGATTGATGTGGTTAAGACATGGACCACCTCGTCAATGTCACCCTGTGGGGGAGACTCAATGGTTGCAGCGGAAGTAAAAGCCGGCCAGTCAGCCCTGTGGAGAGCCCAGCGGGGCAGCGGCCCAGAAGAATGACACTGGGGCAGTGACAAATAGATGGGAAAACGGTCACTACCACACAGGTCAGGATGCACCCTCCAGTGGAGGGATGGAACAAGTCTGGGGCTGCAAAGACAGAGATCGATGGCTGAGAGCGAGCCATGGGACACACTGAAATGCGTGGGAGCACCGGCGTTCAAGAGGCTAAGGTCGAGCTGAGCCAACAAATGCTCCACGGCATGACCGCGGTCATTGGAGACAGTCCCACCCCATAGAGGGTTGTGGGCATTGAAATCGCCCAGTAACAAGAAAGGTGGCGGCAATTGGGCTATCAGTGCAGCCAGGACATGCAGCGTGACATCACCATCCGGTGCAAGGTAAAGACTGCAGACGGTAATAGCCTGCGGCGTCCACACCCTAACAGCGACAGCCTTTAAAGCTGTTTGTAGAGGGACAGACTCGCTGTGAAGAGAGTTAAGGACATAGATGCAGACGCCACCAGACACCCTTTCATAAGCTGCTCGGTTCTTATAATAACCCCGATAGCCACGGAGGGCGGGGGTTCGCATTGCTGGAAACCAAGTTTCCTGAAGAGCAATGCAGAGGAAAGGATGAAGGCTGATAAGTTGGCGGAGCTCAGCTAGATGGTGGAAGAAACCGCCGCAGTTCCACTGGAGGATGGTGTTGTCCATGGCTGTGAAAGGCGTGACGGGACTGGGAAGGCAGATTACGCCACTGGGTCACCTGCTGCCTCCAATCGAGCACCTGTGCTAGTGCTTTCCATGACGTCGGAGGGACCGGCGAGATCGAGGTCCGCAGCGGACGCCAGGATCTCCACCTCATCCTCAGACGCAGAGTTGGAAGGTTGCGGTGGGACAGGTGCCACTGCAATGTCAGGATGCTTGGGAGCCTTTTTCTTCAACTGCTTTGCACACTGTGCCTTTGGAGGGTCTGGCTGGGAGGGCCCCACTGGGTCAGTCTCAGGGATGGATGACGACCGTGAAGCCCTATGACCAGCGACCAGTTGTTGTTTCAAAAATTTGCAGGTGTCCGCTTTGGCACTGGGCAAAGCCTGGGATGGGAGGGCCCCAAGGGACCCCTTCCTGGCTAGAGTAGCCGAAGAAGCCTCACGCTTCTCCAGCTGGGAAGGGGGAACGAATGTCCCCGATGGTTGGGGTGGTGTTGCTCCTGGAGTAGATGGAGCAGGAGCAACAGAGGGGGAAGTGCCCCCCACAACCAAGGGGGCCGGTTCATTCTGACATAGCTGAGAGGCAACAGTACATGACGACACGGGAGAGGATCGTACCGGTGTTGCAGCAGCGGCATAGGTGGATGTCATGGGCACAGGATGTAGCCGCTCATATTTCCGCCTTGCCTCGGTGTAGGTCAGGCGGTCCAGAGTCTTATATTCCATTATCTTCCTTTCCTTCTGGAAGATCCTACAGTCCGGTGAGCAGGGGGAATGGTGTTCTCCGCAGTTAACACAGATAGGAGGCGGGGCACATGGAGTATTGGGATGGGAAGGACGGCCACAATCTCGACAGGTGATGCCAGAAGTACAGCGAGATGACATGTGCCCAAACTTCCAGCACTTAAAACACCGCATCGGAGGAGGGATATATGGCTTCACATCACAATGGTAAACCATCACCTTAACCTTTTCGGATAAGACATCACCCTCGAAGGCCAAGATGAAGGCATCGGTGGCTACCTGATTATCCCTCAGACCCCGATGGACGTGCCGGACGAAGTGAACACCTCGTCGTTCAAGGTTGGCGCGTAATTCATCGTCGGACAGCAGAAGAAGATCCCTGTGGAATATAATACCCTGGACCATGTTGAGACTTATGTGGCGTGATGATAACTGAAACATCCCCCAACTTGTCACAATTGAGCAACATCCGTGACTGGGCAGAGGATGCCGTTTTGATGAGCACAGAACCAGAGCGCATCTTGGACAAGCCCTCCACCTCCCCGAACTTGTCCTCTAAATGCTCCACAAAAAACTGGGGCTTGGTCGACATAAACGAGTCCCCATCAACCCGCGTACACACGAGGTACCGGTGCGAATATTCCCCACTGCTGTCTTTAGCCAGGCGTTCCTCCCATGGAGTGGCCAGGGAGGGAAACGATCTCTGATCAAATTTCTTCCTGTTGAGGTTAGACGATCGCTTAGAGACTGCTGGTGGAGGCCCACCAGCGAGAGACGATGTACCACACTTCATTGGGGGTCATCCGCCCTGATGCCACCCACTCCGACCAGGGGCTCTCCCCACGGGCGCCACCCAGCCGCAGCAAAGACCTCCTGGCAGGATGGCCTTTGCCGGGAGTCCCGATGCCCCAGAGGGATAAGCATCTACTCCTCGGCATACGTGGGGAAAAGCAGCTCAGGCATCAGCAGTGCGATCCCTGTGTAGTCAGGGGGCTACCACCAAGAGGGTACATGATGACCCCACCACAACGGACTGGCTACTGTGCTGGATGTCGGGTGTCGAAATATCCATGTACATCATGAGGGCAAAGATGGAAGTGCACATTGGAGGGAATGTATCCCACCCAGAACACACTACAGTGGATTTGGCCGGAAGCTCGATGTAAGTCCAACTCCAGGAAAAATCAGGTGTGCCAGATCTTAGGGCAAGATGGATTTAAGATGCACCGTGTCCTGTCCCAAATGGTACGCACTAACGGAAAAATTTAGAAATGGAGTGGTCAGACCCCTTAGGGGACCATCAGATTAAAGGCCGAAACAGTTGAGACTCCTTTTAGTCGCCTCTTACGACAGGCAGGAATACCGCGGGCCTATTCTTACCCCCGAACCCGCAGGGGGGGACAGTGGGGGAAGTTGGAGGTCAGAGCAGAGACTCTGCTTGTGAAAAGCGACCATACCTTCAGTCGTTGACCTCTTCTTGTTGTGGGTGGTAGATCTCCCTACCACGAAACAGGACATGGCTGTTTGATTGCTCAGGGGAGCAGCAAATGTGCATTGCTAGCCTGTATAAGTATGTTGTTCACTGGGTTGTTCTGAGAAACACCGGTCACAAGTCAAACTTCACAAGATTGTATTAAGTCCAGCATCTCCAATGTTGAAAGCAATGCTGAGCCACATGCCAGGCTACAGTAATCAGGATAGGACAGAATCAGAGCTTTGTAGAATGGTCTGTGCCACAGCTGGTGTTACTGAGATAGTGAGGAGTAGTAAGGTCTGACCAGAATGTCCACTTAGTTTGTCGAAGATGGGGAAGCCACATCAACTGGAATTCGGAAACGAATCCCAAAAAGAGATAAGAACTAGTCATGTTGCGCACTTTACCTCGATGTAGAATTGTGGTTGGTGATGGGCAGTAAAACTGCAACTTAAGTGTACGAGACATGTCTTGTCTGCATAAAACTGGAAGTCGTGGGTGAGAGTCCAGGACTGCGCCTATGCTACATGATGTTCCAGTCAGCGTTCAGAAAAACTTACAGATGAGGAGAAATACGAGACGCGAAAGTCATCAGCATACAAGGAGGCTGACGTTGTGGACCCCCACAACTGCAGCTAGACCATAGATAGCCAAAAGAAAAAGGGGCACACTCTATACAGAGCCCTGTGGGACACTCTTTGCGTGCAGGTGCTAACGAGAGGGCGGGATGTGAACCCAGACAGTAAGGTGAGACAAGAAGTACCCAACGAAAATCGGGAACGACCCCAGAGACTCGACCCCTACAGGGCACTGAAGATATGGTGCCATGTGGTGTCTTAAGCCATTTGCAAGTGGAAGAGGACAGTGATAAGTCTCTGATGTCAGGCAAAAGGAAGGGTTTGAGATGTTCTGCTGTAGAAAGATGTTGAAGATTACGTAGACAGGTACTGAATGAGAACGTTCTCCACACTGCCAAAGAGGATTCTAATAGATGAAGAACACTAACAGAACTAAGACATCAGGAAATAGCTTCCATGGTGCTGGAGGGAGCTGTAGAGAGTAAGAACTGTAGGGGGAGACAGAGGCAGTGGATGCTGCATTTACCATCCAGTAAAGTCATCAGAGGAAAAAAAAAATGTTCAAATGTGTATGAAATCTTATGGGACTTAACGGCTAAGGTCATCAGTCCCTAAACTTACACACTAGTTAACCTAAATTATCCTAAGGACAAACACACACACCCATGCCCGAGGGAGGACTCGAACCTCCGCCGGGACCAGCCGCACAGTCCACGACTGCAGCGTACCTGACCGCTCGGCTAATACCGCGCGGCCATCAGAGGAACAAAAGCAACAGCAAATTTCTTCATACAAGGTATGTGTATGGGGTCAAAAGTGTAACTGACCGTAAATAAGGACACTGTGAGGTCATCCACTCGAATACTAAAAGGAATCCTTTGGATTTCGGTTATGTGATAAATCACACAAATCTAAAGCCTGTTAATTCCACTAAACATCAGAGATTATGATTACGAACAACTTAAATTGTAACCATCACATAAATAATGTTGTGGGGAAGGTAAACCAAAGACTGCGTCTTACTGGCAGAACACTTAGAAAATGCAACAGGTCTGCTAAAGTGACTGCCCCTACAACGCTTGTTCGTCCTCTTTTAGAATACTGCTGTGCAGTATGGGATCCTTAATAGACTGGATTGACGGAGGAATTCGAAGAAGTTCAAAGAAGGCCAGCTCGTTTTGTATTATCGCGAAACAGGGGAGAGACAGCGTCACGCATATCATACTCGGGTTGGGGTGGCAATCATAAAAACAGACATTCTTCGTAGCAGCGAAATCGTTTCATGAAATTTCAAACGCCAACGTTTTCTCCCGACTTTGAAAATATTTTGATGGCACCCACCTATATTGGGAGAAATGGCCGTTGCCATAGCATAAGAGGAAAGTCCCAAGCGCAGAAGACACCTGTGTATAAGAGGGGCTAAACAAAGGACCCACAAAATTCAAACCAAGACTTTGGTTTGCTGCAGAATCCTTGAACGTATTCCCAGATCGAACATAATACATTTTCTGGAGACCGAGAAGCTTCTATCCACGAACCAGGATGGTTTTAGAAAGCACGGTTCGTGTGAAACTCAGCTTGCCCTTTTCTCACACGATATTCTGCGAATTATGGGTGAAGGGCAACAGTGAGATTTCATGTTCCTAGATTTCCGGAAAGCAATTGACACGGTGCCCCACTGCAGGCTGTTAACGAAGGTACGACCATATGGAGAAGTTCCACGATGTGCAATAAGGCTTCTTAAGTAATAAAACGCAATATGTTGTCCTCGACAGCGAGTGTTCCTCAGAGACAAGGGTATGGTCAGGAGTGCCACAGGAAAGTGTGGTAGGACCGATGTTGTTCTCTGTATGCATAAATCATTTGACGCACAGGGTGGGCAGCAATCTCATATTGTTTGTTGATGACGCCGTGGTATACAGTAAGGAAGTTGAGTGACTGAAGGAAGATACAAGACGACTTAAGTAAAATTACCAGTAGGGTGTGATGAATTGCAGCTGGCCCTAAATGTGGAAAAATGTCAATTAGTGCAGATGAGTAGGAAGATCAAACCTGTAATGTTTAGACACAGCAAGTAGTTTAAATATTTGGTCGTAACGTTGCAAAGAGATAAGAAATGGAACGAGCATGTGAGAACTGTGGTAGGGGAGGCGAACGGTCGACTTTGGTGTATTGGGAGAGTTTTAAGAAAGAATGATTCATCTGTAAAGAAAACTGCATGTAGGACACAGGCGTGACCTACTCTTGAGTA
Organism: Schistocerca piceifrons; assembly: GCF_021461385.2. Lineage (NCBI taxonomy): Eukaryota > Metazoa > Arthropoda > Insecta > Orthoptera > Acrididae > Schistocerca > Schistocerca piceifrons. The sequence goes on along the minus strand of NC_060147.1, from coordinate 47,656,319 downwards.
CTGCTCGAGTGTTTGGGATCCATATCAGATCGTATTAGAGTAAGACATTGAAGGAGTTCAGAGGCGGGCTGCTAGATTTGTTGCCGGAAAGCTCGAGTGGCACGTAGGGGTTACGGAGATGCTTTGGGGATTGAAATAGGGCAACGGCCTTTCCGCAGTGCATTCACTGGTTCCCATCAGATCACCGAAGTTAAGCGCTGTCGGGCGTGGCCGGCACTTGGATGGGTGACCACTCCCACCCCACCCCCGCCGCCATGCGCTGTTGCCATTTTTCGGGGTGCACTCAGCCTCGTGATGTCAATTGAGGAGCTACTCGACCGAATAGTAGCGGCTCCGGTCAAAGAAAACCATCATAACGACCGGGAGAGAGGTGTGCTGACCATACGCCCCTCCTATCTGCATCCTTAACTGAGGATGACACGGCGGTCGCATAGTCCCGATGGGCCACTTGTGGCCTGAAGACGGAGTCCTTGCTTTTTTTGGGGACTGAAATAATAATCCCTGGAGAGAAGCCGACATCCTCTTCGAGGGACAACACTGAGAAAATTTAAAGGACCGGCATTTGGACTGACGAACGATTCTACTGTAACCAACATACATTGCGCATAAGGACCAAGAAGGCAAGATACGACAAAATTATGGCAAATATACAGGTATAGAGAGAGTTGTTTTCGCCTCACTCTGTTTGCGAGTGGAAGAGTGGTACATGGTACACTCAGCCACGCAGCATATGGTGTCTTGCGGAGTATCTATGTGGGTCTAAATGAAGATATAGAGCTCGCTGTTACACAATGGTACAGTAAAGAAATAGTGAAAAAGCGGCTTCATGATCCCTCTGCCAGGCACTTAAGTATGAATTGGAGAATAGTCACATACACTACTGGCCACTAAAATTGCTACACCAAGAAGAAATGCAGATGATAAACGGATATTCTTTGGACAAATACATTATACTAGAACCGACATGTGACTACATTTTCACGCAATTTGGAT